>NW_027260543.1:0-7405 GCF_045791955.1 Oncorhynchus clarkii lewisi
TGAACTTTTACAGAGTATTTAACTTTAGCAGAGTATTTAACTTTAGCAGAGTATTTAACTTTTACAGAGTATTTAACTTTTACAGAGTATTTAACTTTAGCAGAGTATTTAACTTTAGCAGAGTATTTAACTTTAGCAGAGTATTTAACTTTTACAGAGTATTTAACTTTAGCAGAGTA
Source organism: Oncorhynchus clarkii lewisi (assembly GCF_045791955.1). NCBI lineage: Eukaryota > Metazoa > Chordata > Actinopteri > Salmoniformes > Salmonidae > Oncorhynchus > Oncorhynchus clarkii. Next base: position 180 of record NW_027260543.1, read on the forward strand.
TTTAACTTTAGCAGAGTATTTAACTTTAGCAGAGTATTTAACTTTTACAGAGTATTTAACTTTAGCAGAGTATTTAACTTTTACAGAGTATTTAACTTTAGCAGAGTATTTAACTTTTACAGAGTATTTAACTTTAGCAGAGTATTTAACTTTTACAGAGTATTTAACTTTAGCAGAGTATTTAACTTTTACAGAGTATTTAACTTTTACAGAGTATTTAACTTTTACAGAGTATTTAACTTTAGCAGAGTATTTAACTTTTACAGAGTATTTAACTTTAGCAGAGTATTTAACTTTTACAGAGTATTTAACTTTAGCAGAGTATTTAACTTTTACAGAGTATTTAACTTTAGCAGAGTATTTAACTTTTACAGAGTATTTAACTTTAGCAGAGTATTTAACTTTTACAGAGTATTTAACTTTAGCAGAGTATTTAACTTTTACAGAGTATTTAACTTTAGCAGAGTATTTAACTTTTACAGAGTATTTAACTTTAGCAGAGTATTTAACTTTTGCAGAGTATTTAACTTTAGCAGAGTATTTAACTTTTACAGAGTATTTAACTTTTACAGAGTATTTAACTTTTGCAGAGTATTTAACTTTTACAGAGTATTTAACTTTAGCAGAGTATTTAACTTTTACAGAGTATTTAACTTTTACAGAGTATTTAACTTTTGCAGAGTATTTAACTTTTACAGAGTATTTAACTTTAGCAGAGTATTTAACTTTTACAGAGTATTTAACTTTTGCAGAGTATTTAACTTTTACAGAGTATTTAACTTTAGCAGAGTATTTAACTTTTACAGAGTATTTAACTTTAGCAGAGTATTTAACTTTTACAGAGTATTTAACTTTTACAGAGTATTTAACTTTTGCAGAGTATTTAACTTTTACAGAGTATTTAACTTTAGCAGAGTATTTAACTTTTACAGAGTATTTAACTTTTGCAGAGTATTTAACTTTTACAGAGTATTTAACTTTAGCAGAGTATTTAACTTTTACAGAGTATTTAACTTTAGCAGAGTATTTAACTTTTACAGAGTATTTAACTTTTAGCAGAGTATTTAACTTTTACAGAGTATTTAACTTTTACAGAGTATTTAACTTTTGCAGAGTATTTAACTTTTACAGAGTATTTAACTTTAGCAGAGTATTTAACTTTTACAGAGTATTTAACTTTAGCAGAGTATTTAACTTTTACAGAGTATTTAACTTTAGCAGAGTATTTAACTTTTACAGAGTATTTAACTTTAGCAGAGTATTTAACTTTTACAGAGTATTTAACTTTAGCAGAGTATTTAACTTTTACAGAGTATTTAACTTTAGCAGAGTATTTAACTTTTACAGAGTATTTAACTTTAGCAGAGTATTTAACTTTTACAGAGTATTTAACTTTAGCAGAGTATTTAACTTTTACAGAGTATTTAACTTTAGCAGAGTATTTAACTTTTACAGAGTATTTAACTTTAGCAGAGTATTTAACTTTTACAGAGTATTTAACTTTTACAGAGTATTTAACTTTAGCAGAGTATTTAACTTTTACAGAGTATTTAACTTTAGCAGAGTATTTAACTTTTACAGAGTATTTAACTTTAGCAGAGTATTTAACTTTTACAGAGTATTTAACTTTAGCAGAGTATTTAACTTTTACAGAGTATTTAACTTTAGCAGAGTATTTAACTTTTACAGAGTATTTAACTTTTACAGAGTATTTAACTTTAGCAGAGTATTTAACTTTTACAGAGTATTTAACTTTAGCAGAGTATTTAACTTTTGCAGAGTATTTAACTTTAGCAGAGTATTTAACTTTTACAGAGTATTTAACTTTAGCAGAGTATTTAACTTTTGCAGAGTATTTAACTTTTACAGAGTATTTAACTTTTAGCAGAGTATTTAACTTTTACAGAGTATTTAACTTTAGCAGAGTATTTAACTTTTGCAGAGTATTTAACTTTAGCAGAGTATTTAACTTTTACAGAGTATTTAACTTTAGCAGAGTATTTAACTTTTACAGAGCAGAGTATTTAACTTTAGCAGAGTATTTAACTTTTACAGAGTATTTAACTTTTACAGAGTATTTAACTTTTACAGAGTATTTAACTTTAGCAGAGTATTTAACTTTTGCAGAGTATTTAACTTTAGCAGAGTATTTAACTTTTACAGAGTATTTAACTTTTACAGAGTATTTAACTTTTACAGAGTATTTAACTTTTACAGAGTATTTAACTTTTACAGAGTATTTAACTTTAGCAGAGTATTTAGCTTTTACAGAGTATTTAACTTTAGCAGAGTATTTAACTTTTACAGAGTATTTAACTTTAGCAGAGTATTTAACTTTTACAGAGTATTTAACTTTTGCAGAGTATTTAACTTTAGCAGAGTATTTAACTTTTACAGAGTATTTAACTTTAGCAGAGTATTTAACTTTTACAGAGTATTTAACTTTAGCAGAGTATTTAACTTTTGCAGAGTATTTAACTTTAGCAGAGTATTTAACTTTTACAGAGTATTTAACTTTTACAGAGTATTTAACTTTTACAGAGTATTTAACTTTAGCAGAGTATTTAACTTTTACAGAGTATTTAACTTTAGCAGAGTATTTAACTTTTACAGAGTATTTAACTTTAGCAGAGTATTTAACTTTTACAGAGTATTTAACTTTAGCAGAGTATTTAACTTTTACAGAGTATTTAACTTTAGCAGAGTATTTAACTTTTACAGAGTATTTAACTTTAGCAGAGTATTTAACTTTTACAGAGTATTTAACTTTAGCAGAGTATTTAACTTTTACAGAGTATTTAACTTTTACAGAGTATTTAACTTTTGCTTTTGCAGAGTATTTAACTTTTACAGAGTATTTAACTTTAGCAGAGTATTTAACTTTTACAGAGTATTTAACTTTTGCAGAGTATTTAACTTTTACAGAGTATTTAACTTTAGCAGAGTATTTAACTTTTACAGAGTATTTAACTTTTACAGAGTATTTAACTTTTGCAGAGTATTTAACTTTTACAGAGTATTTAACTTTAGCAGAGTATTTAACTTTTACAGAGTATTTAACTTTTGCAGAGTATTTAACTTTTACAGAGTATTTAACTTTAGCAGAGTATTTAACTTTTACAGAGTATTTAACTTTAGCAGAGTATTTAACTTTTACAGAGTATTTAACTTTTACAGAGTATTTAACTTTTGCAGAGTATTTAACTTTTACAGAGTATTTAACTTTAGCAGAGTATTTAACTTTTACAGAGTATTTAACTTTAGCAGAGTATTTAACTTTTACAGAGTATTTAACTTTTGCAGAGTATTTAACTTTTACAGAGTATTTAACTTTAGCAGAGTATTTAACTTTTACAGAGTATTTAACTTTAGCAGAGTATTTAACTTTTACAGAGTATTTAACTTTTACAGAGTATTTAACTTTTGCAGAGTATTTAACTTTTACAGAGTATTTAACTTTAGCAGAGTATTTAACTTTTACAGAGTATTTAACTTTAGCAGAGTATTTAACTTTTACAGAGTATTTAACTTTAGCAGAGTATTTAACTTTTACAGAGTATTTAACTTTAGCAGAGTATTTAACTTTTACAGAGTATTTAACTTTAGCAGAGTATTTAACTTTTACAGAGTATTTAACTTTAGCAGAGTATTTAACTTTTACAGAGTATTTAACTTTAGCAGAGTATTTAACTTTTACAGAGTATTTAACTTTTACAGAGTATTTAACTTTTGCAGAGTATTTAACTTTTACAGAGTATTTAACTTTAGCAGAGTATTTAACTTTTACAGAGTATTTAACTTTTGCAGAGTATTTAACTTTTACAGAGTATTTAACTTTAGCAGAGTATTTAACTTTTACAGAGTATTTAACTTTAGCAGAGTATTTAACTTTTACAGAGTATTTAACTTTTACAGAGTATTTAACTTTTGCAGAGTATTTAACTTTTACAGAGTATTTAACTTTAGCAGAGTATTTAACTTTTACAGAGTATTTAACTTTAGCAGAGTATTTAACTTTTACAGAGTATTTAACTTTAGCAGAGTATTTAACTTTTACAGAGTATTTAACTTTAGCAGAGTATTTAACTTTTACAGAGTATTTAACTTTTACAGAGTATTTAACTTTAGCAGAGTATTTAACTTTTACAGAGTATTTAACTTTAGCAGAGTATTTAACTTTTGCAGAGTATTTAACTTTAGCAGAGTATTTAACTTTTACAGAGTATTTAACTTTAGCAGAGTATTTAACTTTTGCAGAGTATTTAACTTTTACAGAGTATTTAACTTTTACAGAGTATTTAACTTTTACAGAGTATTTAACTTTAGCAGAGTATTTAACTTTTGCAGAGTATTTAACTTTAGCAGAGTATTTAACTTTTACAGAGTATTTAACTTTAGCAGAGTATTTAACTTTTGCAGAGTATTTAACTTTAGCAGAGTATTTAACTTTTACAGAGTATTTAACTTTTACAGAGTATTTAACTTTTACAGAGTATTTAACTTTAGCAGAGTATTTAACTTTTGCAGAGTATTTAACTTTAGCAGAGTATTTAACTTTTACAGAGTATTTAACTTTTACAGAGTATTTAACTTTTACAGAGTATTTAACTTTTACAGAGTATTTAACTTTTACAGAGTATTTAACTTTAGCAGAGTATTTAACTTTTACAGAGTATTTAACTTTAGCAGAGTATTTAACTTTTACAGAGTATTTAACTTTAGCAGAGTATTTAACTTTTACAGAGTATTTAACTTTTGCAGAGTATTTAACTTTAGCAGAGTATTTAACTTTTACAGAGTATTTAACTTTAGCAGAGTATTTAACTTTTACAGAGTATTTAACTTTAGCAGAGTATTTAACTTTTGCAGAGTATTTAACTTTAGCAGAGTATTTAACTTTTACAGAGTATTTAACTTTAGCAGAGTATTTAACTTTTACAGAGTATTTAACTTTAGCAGAGTATTTAACTTTTACAGAGTATTTAACTTTAGCAGAGTATTTAACTTTTACAGAGTATTTAACTTTTGCAGAGTATTTAACTTTAGCAGAGTATTTAACTTTTACAGAGTATTTAACTTTTACAGAGTATTTAACTTTTGCAGAGTATTTAACTTTTGCAGAGTATTTAACTTTTACAGAGTATTTAACTTTAGCAGAGTATTTAACTTTTACAGAGTATTTAACTTTTGCAGAGTATTTAACTTTAGCAGAGTATTTAACTTTTACAGAGTATTTAACTTGAGCAGAGTATTTAACTTTAGCAGAGTATTTAACTTTTACAGAGTATTTAACTTTAGCAGAGTATTTAACTTTTACAGAGTATTTAACTTTAGCAGAGTATTTAACTTTAGCAGAGTATTTAACTTTAGCAGAGTATTTAACTTTTACAGAGTATTTAACTTTTGCAGAGTATTTAACTTTAGCAGAGTATTTAACTTTTACAGAGTATTTAACTTTTGCAGAGTATTTAACTTCTGTCCTCTATGTCTACATTTGTAATGCACTGAAAAAGATGGTGCTTTGAATTTAATGAATTAAAATATCTACATTGGTTCCAAATGAATGAATCATGTTAAACACAATTATTATTTTTCAGTTTACTTCTATTATTTTTGTCAAGCAAATATAATTTATTCAAGTAAATGCATTGTAATGGAATAGAATCAATTGAACATGATTTGTAAAGCTAATTTTATCTGTATTAAATGTGTAGCTTCAAATGTATTTGATCATGTTCCCTAAACCTGATCACTACTTAATTATTAACATTATTTTATTGATGATATTACTCATAATTATGTAGAACTTCATCCATAATTTATATTATAGACCAGGTTCTACATAATTATTCATGTAAGCACAAGATGAAATGCTGCCACTTTCTACCTTAGTGTCTGTCAGCGTAGTGTCCAGAGCATGGAGGCGCTACCAGGAGACAGGCCAGTACATCAGGAGACGTGGAGGAGGCCGTAGGAGGGCAACAACCCAGCAGCAGGACCGCTACCTCCGCCTTTGTGCAAGGAGGAGCAGGAGGAGCACTGCCAGAGCCCTGCAAAATGACCTCCAGCAGGCCACAAATGTGCATGTGTCTGCTCAAACGGTCAGAAACAGACTCCATGAGGGTGGTATGAGGGCCCGACGTCCACAGGTGGGGGTTGTGCTTACAGCCCAACACCGTGCAGGACGCTTCGCATTTGCCAGGGAACACCAAGATTGGCAAATTCGCCACTGGCGCCCTGTGCTCTTCACAGATGAAAGCAGGTTCACACTGAGCACATGTGACAGACGTGACAGTCTGGAGACGCCGTGGAGAACGTTCTGCTGCCTGCAACATCCTCCAGCATGACCGGTTTGGCGGTGGGTCAGTCATGGTGTGGGGGGCCACAAAGCCCTCCATGTGCTCGCCAGAGGTAGCCTGACTGCCATTAGGTACCGAGATGAGATCCTCAGACCCCTTGTGAGACCATATGCTGGTGCGGTTGGCCCTGGGTTCCTCCTAATGCAAGACAATGCTAGACCTCATGTGGCTGGAGTGTGTCAGCAGTTCCTGCAAGAGGAAGGCATTGATGCTATGGACTGGCCCGCCCGTTCCCCAGACCTGAATCCAATTGAGCACATCTGGTACATCATGTCTCACTCCATCCACCACAGACTGTCCATGAGTTGGCGGATGCTTTAGTCCAGGTTTGGGAGGAGATCCCTCAGGAGACCATCCACCACCTCATCAGGAGCATGCCCAGGTGTTGTAGGGAGGTCATACAGGCACGTGGAGGCCACACACACTACTGAGTCTCATTTTGACTTGTTTTAAGGACATCACATCAAAGTTGGATCAGCCTGTAGTGTGGTTTTCCACTTTAATTTTGAGTGTGACTCCAAATCCAGACCTCCATGGGTTGATACATTTGATTTCCATTGCTAGTTTTTGTGTGGTTTTGTTGTCAGCACATTCAACTATGTAAAGAAAAAAGGTACAAATCTGTCGTTTTGCCCCTGAACAGGCAGTTAACCCACTGTTCCTAGGCCATCATTGAAAATAAAAATGTGTTCTTAACTGACTTGCCTAGTTAAATAAAGGTAAAAATGTTGCCCAGATCCTGCAGCACCTTGACGCCTTCAAGGACAATCCCAGTGTCCTCTGGTTCCTCAGTGGTCTTTGAAAATGTAGATCCACAAAGTATTGTCCTCAATGGCTGCCACAAAGACAAAACTCGTCAATCAGACA
>NW_027260544.1:0-7384 GCF_045791955.1 Oncorhynchus clarkii lewisi
CCACCGTCGCTCATGTCTGTCAGAGCAGAGAGAGGGAGAGGGAGAGAGAGGGAGAGGGAGAGGGAGAGAGAGGGAGAGAGAGGGAGAGGGAGAGGGAGAGAGAGGGAGAGGGAGAGAGAGGGAGAGGGAGAGAGAGGGAGAGGGAGGGAGAGGGAGAGAGAGGGAGAGGGAGGGAGAGGGAGAGAGAGGGAGAGGGAGAGGGAGAGGGAGAGGGAGAGAGAGGGAGAGGGAGGGAGAGGGAGAGGGAGAGGGAGAGGGAGAGGGAGAGGGAGAGGGAGAGAGAGGGAGAGGGAGAGGGAGAGAGAGGGAGAGAGAGGGAGAGGGAGAGAGAGGGAGAGGGAGGGAGAGGGAGAGAGAGGGAGAGGGAGAGAGAGGGAGAGGGAGAGGGAGAGGGAGAGAGAGGGAGAGGGAGAGGGAGAGAGAGGGAGAGGGAGAGGGAGAGAGAGGGAGAGAGAGGGAGAGGGAGAGAGAGGGAGAGGGAGAGAGAGGGAGAGGGAGAGAGAGGGAGAGGGAGAGAGAGGGAGAGAGAGAGAGAGATCATAGAAAGTGAACCACGTTCTAGCTCTGTGAGAGATACAGGCGCGCTTCGCTCTCTCTCCACAGTAATGGCCACTCGTCGGTCTATATGGGCTACAATGTTGACCAAACCATAAACCCTGGGCGGGCCCAACACTAATCAATTCTTATAATATCAGGCACATTTTCACATTACATTTTTTAGGGAGCAGCCAAGAGAGGAGTCAACTTGAATGAACTCTGATTGCTTTTATTCAAATTGTTACATTGCAAAAAGTTAAGATAATTGTTCATGCCACAAGAGGTACCGGATTCTGGAAAATGGGTTCCTGAACTAAACAGTCCAAAACTGAGAGGTGCCAGATCCCGTTCTGGCAGGATGCTGCTCAAATTAAGTACTGGATAGCACATTTTTTTCTAAAAGTGTAGTCTAGGCCCTTCAGTTTTTGCAGATCTGTAAGGTGGAAGCAATATGTTAAAAGCTCCACCTCTACACTGCTTATACCTATCCAGACCCTTCAGAACCACAAACATTGATGGTTTAGGGCCAAAGAGCAGAGATAGGGAGCAAATTGGGATCAGTCATACAGGTTCACTACTCTGAGAGATTCCAAATGACTCCACCTACACATCCAACAAGTAAGATGTTATGCTGATTGATATATTGATGATTGCTCTGAATTTCATTCTCAGTGGGCTCTTTTGTGTGGAGTCACCTGACCCAGGTCCTGAGAACTGAGGACCCCATGAAGCAGGCCTTGATGGAGGCACTGCCTGATGACATCATTACCAAAGACTTTGAGGCTGAACCCTGGAAATACTCCTCTTATTCAGACTACACTGCAGACTCAGGTAATTTACATTAAGTTCCTCTTATACAGTGCCTTCAGAAAGTATTCACACCCTTGACTTTCTCCACATTTTGTTGTGTTACGGCCTGAATTTAAAATGTGTTAAATTGAGATTTTGTGTCACTGGCCTACAAACAATATCCCATAATGTCAAAGGGGAATTTTGTTTTTAGAAATATTTACAAATGAATAAAAAATGTAAAGCTGAAATGTCTTGAGTCAATAAGTATTCAACCTCTTTGCCTTGGCAAGCCTAAATACATCCAGGAGTACAATTTTGCTTAACAAGTCACATAATAAGTTGCATGGACTCACTCTGTGTGCAATAATAGTATTTAACATGATGAATGACTACCTCATCTCTGTTATCCACACATGCAATTATCTGTAAGGTGCCTCAGTTGAGCAGCGGATTTCAAACACAGATTCAACCACAAAGACCAGGGAGGTTTTCCAGTGCCTCACAAAGAAGGGCACCTATTGGTAGATGGGTATAAAAAAAGCAGGCATTGGATATCCCGTTGAGCATGGTGAAGTTATTAACTACACTTGGGTATGGATGGTGTATCAATACACCCAGTCACTACAAAAGATATAGACGTCCTCCCTAACTCAGTTGTCGGAGAGGAAGGAAACCACTCAGGGATTTCACCATGAGGTCAATGGTGACTTTAAATACAGTTACAGAGTTTAATGGCTGTGATAGGAGAACATGGAGGATGGATCAACAACATTGTAGTTACTCCACAATACCAAACTAAATGGCAGAGTGACAAGAAGGAAGCCTGTACAGAATAAGAATATTCCAAAACATGCCTCCTGTTTGCAACAAGGCACTAAAGTAAAACTGCAAAAAATATGGCGAACAAATTAACTTTATGTCCTGGATCCAAAGCGTTACTGTTACGGTGCGTGAATGAGGACCCAAAAGCGAATTAACAAAACAGAGTTACTTTAATGATGAAACACACGTAGGCTCAGATGGGCAGCCAGATTCCGACAGGACAGGACAAGGTTAGATGAACAGGCAGATTCCGACAGGACAGGACAAGGTTGCAGCAAACACGACGATAGTCTGGTTCAGGCATGAGTAACACAAACGAGAATCCGACAAAGACAGGAACAAAAACAGAGAGAGATATAGAGGACTAATCAGAGGGAAAAAGGGAACAGGTGGGAAAAGGGGTGACGAGGTAGTTAGGAGGAGACAAGGAACAGCTGGGGGAAAGAGGGGGAGAAAAGGTAACCTAATAACGACCAGCAGAGGGAGACAGGGTGAAGGGAAAGGACAGAAACAAGACACAACATGACAATACATGACAGTACCCCCCCACTCACCGAGCGCCTCCTGGCGCACTCGAGGAGGAAACCTGGCGGCAACGGAGGAAATCATCGATCAGCGCACGGTCCAGCACGTCCCGAGAGGGAACCCAACTCCTCTCCTCAGGACCGTACCCCTCCCAATCTACTAGGTACTGATGACCACGGCCCCGAGGACGCATGTCCAAAATCCTACGGACCCTGTAGATGGGTGCGCCCTCGACAAGGATGGTGGGGGGGGGGGGGGAAGACGAGCGGGGGCGCGAAGAACGGGCTTGACACAGGAGACATGGAAGACCGGGTGGACGCGACGAAGATATCGCGGAAGAAGAAGTCGAACTGCGACAGGATTGATGATCTGGGAAATACGGAACGGACCAATGAACCGCGGGGTCAACTTGCGAGAAGCGGTCTTAAGGGGAAGGTTCTGAGTGGAGAGCCAAACTCTCTGACCGCGACAATATCTAGGACTCTTAGTTCTACGCTTACGCAGCCCTCACAGTCTGCGCCCTATAACGGCAAAGTGCAGACCTGACCCTCTTCCAGGTGCGCTCGCAACGTTGGACAAAAGCCTGAGCGGAGGGAACGCTGGACTCGGCGAACTGAGATGAGAACAGCGGAGGCTGGTACCCGAGGCTACTCTGAAAAGGAGATAGCCCGGTCGCAGACGAAGGAAGCGAGTTGTGGGCGTATTCTGCCCAGGGGAGCTGTTCTGACCAAGACGCAGGGTTGCGAAAAGAAAGACTGCGTAAGATGCGACCAATAGTCTGATTGGCCCGTTCTGCTTGACCGTTAGACTGGGGGTGAAAGCCGGAAGAGAGACTGACGGAAGCCCCAATCAAACGGCAAAACTCCCTCCAAAATTGAGACGTGAATTGCGGACCTCTGTCCGAAACGACGTCTGACGGAAGGCCATGAATTCTGAAAACATTCTCGATGATGATTTGTGCCGTCTCTTTAGCAGAAGGAAGCTTAGCAAGGGGAATAAAATGAGCCGCCTTAGAGAACCTGTCGACAACCGTAAGAATAACAGTCTTCCCCGCTGACGAAGGCAGTCCGGTGACAAAATCTAAGGCGATGTGAGACCACGGTCGAGAGGGAATGGGAAGCGGCCTGAGACGGCCGGCAGGAGGGGAGTTACCGGACTTAGTCTGCGCGCAGACCGAACAAGCAGCCACGAAGCGACGCGTGTCATGCTCCCGGGTGGGCCACCAAAAACGCTGGCGAATGGAAGCAAGCGTACCCCGAACGCCAGGGTGGCCAGCTAACTTGGCAGAGTGAGCCCACTGAAGGACGGCCAGACGAGTAGGAACGGGAACGAAAAGAAGGTTCCTGGGACAAGCGCGCGGCGACGGAGTTTGAGTGAGTGCTTGCTTTACCTGCCTCTCAATTCCCCAGACAGTCAACCCGACAACACGCCCCCTCAGGGAGAATCCCCTCGGGGTCAGTGGAGGCTACTGAAGAACTGAAGAGACGAGATAAAGCATCAGGCTTGGTGTTCTTAGAGCCCGGACGATAAGAAATCACGAACTCGAAACGAGCGAAAAACAGCGCCCAGCGCGCCTGACGCGCATTAAGTCGTTTGGCAGAACGGATGTACTCAAGGTTCCTATGGTCAGTCCAAACGACAAAAGGAACGGTCGCCCCCTCCAACCACTGTCGCCATTCGCCTAGGGCTAAGCGGATGGCGAGCAGTTCGCGGTTTCCCACATCATAGTTACGTTCCGACGGCGACAGGCGATGAGAAAAATACGCGCAAGGGTGGACCTTGTCGTCAGAGAGGGAGCGCTGAGAAAGAATGGCTCCCACGCCCACCTCTGACGCGTCAACCTCGACCACGAACTGTCTAGAGACGTCAGGTGTAACAAGGATAGGAGCGGATGTAAAACGATTCTTGAGGAGATCAAAAGCTCCCTGGGCGGAAACGGACCACTTAAAGCACGTCTTGACAGAAGTAAGGGCTGTGAGAGGAGCTGCCACCTGACCGAAATTACGGATGAAACGACGATAGAAGTTCGCGAAGCCGAGAAAGCGCTGCAGCTCGACGCGTGACTTAGGGACGGGCCAATCAATGACAGCCTGGACCTTAGCGGGATCCATCTTAATGCCTTCAGCGGAATAACAGAACCGAGAAATGTGACGGAGGAGGCATGAAAAGTGCACTTCTCAGCCTTCACAAAAAGACAATTCTCTAAAAGGCGCTGGAGGACACGTCGAACGTGCTGAACATGAATCTGGAGTGACGGTGAAAAAATCAGGATATCGTCAAGGTAAACGAAAACAAAGATGTTCAGCATGTCTCTCAGGACATCATTGACTAATGCCTGAAAGACAGCTGGAGCGTTAGCGAGGCCGAAAGGAAGAACCCGGTATTCAAAGTGCCCTAACGGAGTGTTAAACGCCGTCTTCCACTCGTCCCCCTCCCTGATGCGCACGAGATGGTAAGCGTTACGAAGGTCCAACTTAGTGAAAAACCTGGCTCCCTGCAGGATCTCGAAGGCTGAAGACATAAGAGGAAGCGGATAACGATTCTTCACTGTTATGTCATTCAGCCCTCGATAATCTATGCAGGGGCGCAGGGACCCGCTCCTTCTTCTTAACAAAAAAAAACCCCGCTCCGGCGGGAGAGGAGGAGGGGACTATGGTACCGGCGGCAAGAGCTACAGACAAATAATCTTCGAGAGCCTTACGTTCGGGAGCCGACAGAGAGTATAGTCTACCCCGGGGGGGAGTGGTTCCCGGAAGGAGATCAATACTACAATCATACGACCGGTGTGGAGGAAGAGAGGTGGCCCTGGACCGACTGAACACCGTGCGCAGATCGTGATATTCCTCCGGCACCCCTGTCAAATCACCAGGCTCCTCCTGTGAAGAAGAGACAGAGGAAACAGGAGGGATAGCAGACATTAAACATTTCACATGACAAGAGACGTTCCAGGAGAGGATAGAATTACTAGACCAATTAATAGAAGGATTATGACAAACTAGCCAGGGATGGCCCAAAACAACAGGTGTAAAAGGTGAACGAAAAATTAAAAAAGAAATGGTTTCGCTATGATTACCAGAGACAGTGAGGGTTAAAGGTAGCGTCTCACGCTGAATCCTGGGGAGAGGACTACCATCCAAGGCGAACAAGGCCATGGGCTCCCTTAACTGTCTGAGAGGAATGTCATGTTCCCGAGCCCAGGTCTCGTCCATAAAACAGCCCTCCGCCCCAGAGTCTATTAAGGCACTGCAGGAAGCTGACGAACCGGTCCAGCGTAGATGGACCGACAAGGTAGTGCAGGATCTTGAAGGAGAGACAGGAGTAGTAGCGCTCACCAGTAGCCCTCCGCTTACTGATGAGCTCTGGCTTTTACTGGACATGAAGTGACAAAATGACCAGCAGAACCGCAATAGAGACAGAGGCGGTTGGTGATTCTCCGTTCCCTCTCCTTAGTCGAGATGCGGATACCTCCCAGCTGCATAGGCTCAGCACCCGAGCCGGCAGAGGAAGATGGTAGTGATGCGGAGAGGGGGGCAACGGAGAACGCGAGCTCCTTTCCACGAGCTCGGTGACGAAGATCAACCCGTCGCTCAATGCGAATAGCGAGTTCAATCAAGGAATCCACGCTGGAAGGAACCTCCCGGGAGAGAATCTCATCCTTTACCTCTGCGCGGAGACCCTCCAGAAAACGAGCGAGCAAAGCCGGCTCGTTCCAGCCACTGGAGGCAGCAAGAGTGCGAAACTCAATAGAGTAGTCTGTTATGGATCGATTACCTTGACATAGGGAAGACAGGGCCCTGGAAGCCTCCTCCCCAAAAACAGATCGATCAAAAACCCGTATCATCTCCTCCTTAAAGTCCTGATACTGGTTAGTACACTCAGCCCTTGCCTCCCAGATTGCCGTGCCCCACTCACGAGCCCGTCCAGTAAGGAGAGATATGACGTAGGCGACACGAGCAGTGCTCCTGGAGTAAGTGTTGGGCTGGAGAGAAAACACAATATCACACTGGGTGAGGAACGAGCGGCATTCAGTGGGCTCCCCAGAGTAACACGGCGGGTTATTGATTCTGGGCTCCGGAGATTCGAAAGCCCTGGAAGTGGCCGGTGGATCGAGGCGGAGATGGTGAACCTGTTCTGTGAGGTTGGAGACTTGGGTGGCCAGGGTCTCAACGGCATGTCGAGCAGCAGACAATTCCTGCTCGTGTCTGCCTAGCATCGCTCCCTGGATCTCGACGGCAGAGTGGAGAGGATCCGAAGTCGCTGGGTCCATTCTTGGTCGGATTCTTCTGTTACGGTGCGTGAATGAGGACCCAAAAGCGAATTAACAAAACAGAGTTACTTTAATGATGAAACACACGTAGGCTCAGATGGGCAGCCAGATTCCGACAGGACAAGACAAGGTTAGATGAACAGGCAGATTCCGACAGGACAGGACAAGGTTGCAGCAAACACGACGATAGTCTGGTTCAGGCATGAGTAACACAAACGAGAATCCGACAAAGACAGGAACAAAAACAGAGAGAGATATAGAGGACTAATCAGAGGGAAAAAGGGAACAGGTGGGAAAAGGGGTGACGAGGTAGTTAGGAGGAGACAAGGAACAGCTGGGGGAAAGAGGGGGAGAAAAGGTAACCTAATAACGACCAGCAGAGGGAGACAGGGTGAAGGGAAAGGACAGAAACAAGACACAACATGACAATACATGACAGTT
>NW_027260545.1:0-7326 GCF_045791955.1 Oncorhynchus clarkii lewisi
CTGGCAGGTAAACTCATTGTCGTTTAGGAGCTCTCAATAGACCAGTGAAGGGCATTCTAACATTATATGATTGTCTACTAGGCCTGTGTGTGAATACTGTGTGTAGCCTCGATGAGGCAAGATGAGCTGTCATCTTGGTAAATGGGAAATATTCTGACTCCTTCTTCCACTACACCCCGGGCATTACAGATACGCCTTATAAATACACTTTTGTAATATTTATGAAATGCATATTGTTATATTTGGTAGCACTTATTTGTTTTTCCTTTGCCCCCAACCCCCTTCGATGTGTAGAACGGATGTGGGTGGGGCCAGGTTGCAAATTTTAAAAAAATCACAAAAGCTCTGATGAAGGCCGTGTGGCCGATACTTAAATTATTAAATCTCTGTGATACAGAGTTGTACGGTGTTGTGCCCAGAATTCTCCCCGCCCTGCTGGAACCTTGCTAGTTAAGATTTCTGCTCTTCACTCCGTTGTCGGTTTAGCCTACATT
Organism: Oncorhynchus clarkii lewisi; assembly: GCF_045791955.1. Classification (NCBI taxonomy): domain Eukaryota; kingdom Metazoa; phylum Chordata; class Actinopteri; order Salmoniformes; family Salmonidae; genus Oncorhynchus; species Oncorhynchus clarkii. The sequence goes on from NW_027260545.1 coordinate 495, forward strand.
TTACTGATCTTAGTAGCAGAAATCATTTTTTATTTGTGTCCTTGAATGCAGCTGTCAATGATCCCGCTAGGCTGCGTTTCATTCTATTTTTAAAAATGACCAATTAGACAACCCTCAAACTACGGTTCTCTGACAGTAGCCTACAGTGGTGAAGCGGATGGAGGCAGGGTTGCCATGCTCTTGGTTTTCCTGCCCTTTGAAAACGACGTCGCGGGTGAAAATATATTGGTTGCGGGTTCTTGGGCTACTTCTAAATTGCACCGTGGTTGCCATGGCATTTCTCTTTTGTATTATCTATTCATTTTACTGTGACCTGCTGCAGCTTACTATCAGACAGTGAGGCAGGCTGCTGTTGCTGAGTGAGTGGTGGGGGGGAGCTTCATAAACAGTTATTGGAAGGGAGGGGCGGGACAGAGGGTTGTATGTAGTACTGTATGTACAGTATGTAGTACTGTTGAGATGTTAATTCTTTGCATCCTGACTGCCCCCGATCCTACCAATCATTACAGCCAACACAGCGAGAGAGAGAGAAACGGAGAAATACACATCTAACAGTTTCAGAGAGGGAGAGAGAATTGAACAATGCACTTTCTCTTTGGGTATGTAGCTAGCTAGCTAGCTGACATTTGCAAGAAAGTTTTAAGTCAGAGGAGAGAGCAACTTGCAGAGGTGAAGACAGAAGAATGAACCAATTTGACACACTAGTTTACTGGCTAGACACGATTCTACTGTCAGAATGCCAGGTAAAATATTCCAAAGACTGGGAAAGAGAACAGGGTATAATGGAATGGATTAAGAACATCCAAGGAGATGACAGAAAAGCTTACTGTAGGTATTGCAAATCGGAAATGCGAACCCACCACCCCGATCTTATTTCTCATTTCTCACAGAGAAACAAGAGAAATCCTGCTCCATTTTCTAATGCAAGAACATTGTTTGACACAGGAACTACATTTGTAAGAGAGAATAACACAGTTAAATGATCAGTTACAGATGGCTGCGCATATTGCATGCCACTCCAGCATTGCAACTGTAGATCACCTGGGATGTGTTGTTGAAGACATTGCAAATAATGGAATCAATATCCACAAAACAAAATGCACAGTGTTCATAAATGCAGTTATAAGGCCTGCAGTGCATTAGGAATTAATATGAGTTACTCATAGATTATTGATGAAAGTACTGACGTCACAACCAAGAATCAACTGTGGGTGGTGATAAGATACCACAGCAAGAAACTCTCAAATCACACAAAAAAAACAAGAAAAAAGAAGGGTGAATAACTTTTGCAAGCGTTATTTTTGAGTCCACACACACACACACACACACACACACACACACACACACACACACACACACACACACACACACACACACACACACACACACACACACACACACACACACACACACACACACACACACACACACACACACACACACACTTCCTTCAGTCATTTGGCTGTAAGGTCTCATTCCCCCTGTCTCTAACTCATCCCTCATTATATCTCTGTATGTTCCTTTACTCTCTGTCTATGTTATGCGGTGATGGGGAATGGCAGCAGCACCAACTTGTATGGGGATCACCAGCATGCACCTCCTTTGGGCCCTCACTGGCTGGAACCCTGTTACTTGCTGCAACCCTGATGCTGAGTGTTCTCTAAAGTCCAAGAAATGACTTCATCCTGGAGTGGGGCTCCTGGTTGGCCTAATCCAGCACTTTAGGGTGAGCCGAACACACACACACGCACACAAACTTCCTTCAGTCATCTGTCCGTAAAGTATCATTCCCCCTGTTTATCTAACTCATCCCTCATTACATCTCTGTCTGTTCCTCTGCTCTCTGTAGAGCGGTGGTACTCATTGCGCGGCCCGCGAGCCCTTAATTTGGTCCTGAATCGCGGCTGGTAGCCTAGTGGTTAGAGTGTTGGGCCAGTAACCGGTTGCTAGATCAAATCTCAGAGCTGACAAGGTAAAACATCTGTTGTTCTGCCCCTGAACAAGGCAGTTAACCTATTGTTCCTAGGCCGTCATTGTAAATAAGAATTTGTTCTTAACTGACCTGCCTAGTTAAATAAAGGTTAAATAAAAAAAACTTAATTTAATATATTTATTGTTCCCTGGACAGCAGATAGATGTCAGTATAGCGCTGCTGTTGAACAGAAAGGCCAAAATAGAACGTTTGCCGAAATAGAACGCAACTGCTCAGCTATAGCGACCAACACATATCAGTTTGCTATTGGCTAATTTTGCAGTCTGGTCGACATGAATCGATGTATTGTAAAAAAAAAGTAAATCGACAATGATTTATTGACAATGAAAATGAGGGGAAGAGCTGGAGGACAAGGTGACAGCTATGAACGAACAACCACAGGAGAACCAGGAAAAATCAGGAAGATGGCGGCGGGTAAATGCAGCTAGCTAACGTGGCTAACGTAGCTAACGTGGCTAACGTAGCTAACGTGGCTAACGTAGCTAACGTGGCTAAGAGAAGGCTACGGTCGATTCAAGAAGAACACTGAAAGTTCCAAGAGAAATAGACAAGTCTTTTTTGTACTGCATAATGGGACTATTTCACTTTGTCTTATTTGTCAGAAAGCAGTCAATTGTTTTAAACAAGAAAATTTAGAGCGTAATTTCCAGTCACACCATGCCCACTTTGACAAAACATATCCGCCACAAATCAACCTCAGAAACAACAAAATAGCATAACTCAAAGGACAACAACAAATTATTGTCCGATTTAGCACTGTTGCAGAGAAAATGACAGAGGCAACGTAGGAGATTGCTTGGATACTCGCGAGAAACAAGAAGGCCTTCACAGACACAGATTTTACAAACAAGCAAGGAAGCTATTTTAAAGAAAATTAAGACGGCAACTCTCAGACTTGACCATAACAAGATGCATAGAAGACATCAGCGAGGACATCGCGAGGACATAACTATTACTGACATATCCGTGGCACGTGTTTTAGTATTGTGCTTGAGGAAAGTGCTGATGTAAGTGACATTGTCCAATTATGTGTTTGGGTCCACTTCCCTCAAAACGAGTCGTTCAGAGATTAACTTTTATGTTTACTGTCCGTTCAGGGACAAACATGAGGAGAGGATATTCTGAAAGCCCTTGTTACATTTTTTGCTGATAATAATATTGACTGGTCAAATCTGGTATCTGTGTGCACTGATGGCGCCCTAAACATGCTCATAGGCCTGATGAGAAAGAGAGAGGATATCCCCGAATTTGTTACGTTTCATTGATTCATTCATCAGGAAGCACCTGTGGCTAAATTCAAAGACTGTGACAGAATGTGATGCAGCAAGTTGTGCTCGTGATGAACATTATAATTGCGAGGGCACTGAATCACCGGCAATTCCGCAAGTTGCTGGAGGAATACCAGACAGAATATGGCGACTTGATATTTCACAATGAAGTGAGATGGCTGTCTTGTGGCAGAGTTTTGGAAAGATTTCTCTCTCTCCTCCCTCAAATCCATTAATTTGTTGCAAGCAAGGGGAGAGAGGAGCCAGAACTGGCTGACCACAGTGGACATTAAAGCTGGGTTTTTTAACTGACATCACCTGCCACCTGAACATGCAGAATCTCCAGCTCCAAGGGAAAGCTACAACTCTGGACAAAATGCTGCATTTCAAATATAAATAAATAAATAAAACCACCACACTGTTCATACCTGACAGACAGTTTGTTCATTTCCTCAAACTCAGAGCAGTCATCACATCCAACCCAGACATACTGCAACATTTGAACTATGATGCATTTGTGCGTGTGTTGGAAGAGTTGAAGTTGGAGTTTGAGTCAAGATTCAAGGATATCATGGAGTACAAGGAGTTTTTCAACTTAATTGAGAACCCCTTTCATGTGCCAGTGTTATCTCTGACCCCAGTCATTACAGCCCTCTGTCCTGACCGTGCTGGAATAGAGAGTGAGATAGTGGAGCTGCAGGCAAATGACACATTGCAAGGTGAACTAAGATCAGGTGTTACCCACTTCTGGAGCCTTGTGTCAGACACAGAGTATCCACTTCTGGAGCCTTGTGTCAGACACAGAGTATCCACTTCTGGAGCCTTGTGTCAGACACAGAGTATCCACTTCTGGAGCCTTGTGTCAGACACAGAGTATCCACTTCTGGAGCCTTGTGTCAGACACAGAGTATCCACTTCTGGAGCCTTGTGTCAGACACAGAGTATCCACTTCTGGAGCCTTGTGTCAGACACAGAGTATCCACTTCTGGAGCCTTGTGTCAGACACAGAGTATCCACTTCTGGAGCCTTGTGTCAGACACAGAGTATCCACTTCTGGAGCCTTGTGTCAGACACAGAGTATCCACTTCTGGAGCCTTGTGTCAGACACAGAGTATCCACTTCTGGAGCCTTGTGTCAGACACAGAGTATCCACTTCTGGAGCCTTGTGTCAGACACAGAGTATCCACTTCTGGAGCCTTGTGTCAGACACAGAGTATCCACTTCTGGAGCCTTGTGTCAGACACAGAGTATCCACTTCTGGAGCCTTGTGTCAGATACAGAGTATCCACTTCTGAAGCAGTGTGTGCAAAAGGTGACATTTTTTGTCAGCACTAATTCTTGTGAAGCAACATTTTCAACAATGAACATTGTGAAACAAAAAAAGAGAAACAGACTGACCAATGCACACCTTGATTGCCTCACAAGGATAGACTATCGACTAACACACTATACATTTAGAGTGAATTCAGTCAAGGAGCAGAAGGGACATTTTCGCTCATCCAACTACTGAGGTAACCCGTAATATGGGTCTTATATATGTAATGTAGCCTATGTGATGTGTGTATGTTTATTTGTGATGTGCTGTACATCAAATCAATTGCATGCGCTCTATTGCTCTGAATTTGCCCTCAATTGACAAATGATATTTGAAAGAGAAAGTACAGCAAATTAAAGATATGTGCGGCCCTCTGAATGATTGTCTCAACCCAAAGTGGCCCCCTTACAAAAATGTTTGAGTAACACTGCTGTAGAGCAACATATGGGGAATGGCAGCAGCAGCAACTTGTATTGTGATCACCTCACCCTCCAGATCAGTGGTTCCCAAACTTTTTATAGTCCCGTACCCCTTCAAACATTCAACCTCCAGCTGTACCCCCTCTAGCACCAGGGTCAGCTCTCACTCTCAAATGTTGTTTTTTGCCTGCCACACACACACACTATACGATACATACAGTGCCTTTGCGAAAGTATTCGGCCCCCTTGAACTTTGCGACCTTTTGCCACATTTCAGGCTTCAAACATAAAGATATAAAACTGTATTTTTTTGTGAAGAATCAACAACAAGTGGGACACAATCATGAAGTGGAACGACATTTATTGGATATTTCAAACTTTTTTAACAAATCAAAAACTGAAAAATTGTGTGTGCAAAATTATTCAGCCCCCTTAAGTTAATACTTTGTAGCGCCACCTTTTGCTGCGATTACAGCTGTAAGTCGCTTGGGGTATGTCTCTATCAGTTTTGCACATCGAGAGACTGACATTTTTTTCCATTCCTCCTTGCAAAACAGCTCGAGCTCAGTGAGGTTGGATGGAGAGCATTTGTGAACAGCAGTTTTCAGTTCTTTCCACAGATTCTCGATTGGATTCAGGTCTGGACTTTGACTTGGCCATTCTAACACCTGGATATGTTTATTTTTGAACCATTCCATTGTAGATTTTGCTTTATGTTTTGGATCATTGTCTTGTTGGAAGACAAATCTCCGTCCCAGTCTCAGGTCTTTTGCAGACTCCATCAGGTTTTCTTCCAGAATGGTCCTGTATTTGGCTCCATCCATCTTCCCATCAATTTTAACCATCTTCCCTGTCCCTGCTGAAGAAAAGCAGGCCCAAACCATGATGCTGCCACCACCATGTTTGACAGTGGGGATGGTGTGTTCAAGGTGATGAGCTGTGTTGCTTTTACGCCAAACATAACGTTTTGCATTGTTGCCAAAAAGTTCAATTTTGGTTTAATCTGACCAGAGCACCTTCTTCCACATGTTTGGTGTGTCTCCCAGGTGGCTTGTGGCAAACTTTAAACTACACTTTTTATGGATATCTTTAAGAAATGTCTTTCTTCTTGCCACTCTTCCATAAAGGCCAGATTTGTGCAATATACGACTGATTGTTGTCCTATGGACAGAGTCTCCCACCTCAGCTGTAGATCTCTGCAGTTCATCCAGAGTGATCATTGGCCTCTTGGCTGCATCTCTGATCAGTCTTCTCCTTGTATGAGCTGAAAGTTTAGAGGGACGGCCAGGTCTTGGTAGATTTGCAGTGGTCTGATACTCCTTCCATTTCAATATTATCGCTTGCACAGTGCTCCTTGGGATGTTTAAAGCTTGGGAAATCTTTTTGTATCCAAATCCGGCTTTAAACTTCTTCACAACAGTATCTCGGACCTGCCTGGTGTGTTCCTTGTTCTTCATGATGCTCTCTGCGCTTTTAACGGACCTCTGAGACTATCACAGTGCAGGTGCATTTATACGGAGACTTGATTACACACAGGTGGATTGTATTTATCATCATTAGTCATTTAGGTCAACATTGGATCATTCAGAGATCCTCACTGAACTTCTGGAGAGAGTTTGCTGCACTGAAAGTAAAGGGGCTGAATAATTTTGCACGCCCAATTTTTCAGTTTTTGATTTGTTAAAAAAGTTTGAAATATCCAGTAAATGTCGTTCCACTTCATGATTGTGTGGGTTGTTGTTGATTCTTCACAAAAAAATACAGTTTTATATCTTTATGTTGGAAGCCTGAAATGTGGCAAAAGGTCGCAAAGTTCAAGGGGGCCGAATACTTTCGC
>NW_027260546.1:0-7307 GCF_045791955.1 Oncorhynchus clarkii lewisi
GCCTGCTTAACTGGCTAACTATCACGGGACTGACATTCTGGTACCTGGCATGGAAAAGGAAAGAGGGCGAGGCATTGAAGTGTCAGACTCATACCACAGATCGTGATCTATTGAAATGTCAGACTCATACCCCAGATAGTGATCTATTGAAGTGTCAGACTCATACCCCAGATAGTGATCTATTGAAATGTCAGACTCATACCCCAGATCGTGATCTATTGAAGTGTTAGACTCATACTCCAGATAGTGATCTATTGAAGTGTCAGACTCATACCCCAGATAGTGATCTATTGAAGTGTCAGACTCATACCACAGATCGTGATCTATTGAAATGTCAGACTCATACCCCAGATAGTGATCTATTGAAGTGTCAGACTCATACCCCAGATAGTGATCTATTGAAATGTCAGACTCATACTCCAGGGGTGATCTATTGAAGTGTCAGACTCATACCCCAGATAGTGATCTATTGAAGTGTCAGACTCATACCCCAAATGCTCTAGGTATCCTAAAAGAGAATGGGAACAACCAAAAAATGTGTTTCTATCGAGGTCCTTATTTAGCATGTGGGTCAGGTTACAGTCTGAATGCCAAGCAGACCCAAGAACAGAACTGCCCCCGATAAAATGTGTGAGTGTGTGTGCAGATAGATGGGTATCAGATAATCCCAGCAGGGTTTCGTTATAGACCTACCTCTATTTAAAGAGCCTGTGCCAATGATGCGGCCTAAATACTGCTTCTGTCACTATGATCGTTTTCTATGAATAGAAATCCAGAAGCTGTCGTTTCTACATGTTTAAGAGGACATGCACTACGTCCCAAATGGCACCATATTCACTATGTAGGGCACTTCTTTCAACCAGGACCCATAGGGATCTGGTGGAAAGTAGTGCGCTATACAGTATGGGGACATTTGGGACACACACATGTCCTGTACCTCCCACTTCTGAATTGTTCAGTGTAGCATATGCATTACATCCTGTATGAGGACATTTATATACACATTTTCCACACTCTGTTGATTCTCTCTTAGCCTGATATTAACTCAATGAGTCCCACCGTATTGTCAGGGCGTTTTGGACATCTCAGCCCTTTTTAACATGGTGTGTTTGGGTTACAGACTTCTGGGTTGTACCATTGGATTTGTTCATTTCTTCTGCACCCATAGACACCATTAGTCTGTGTGATTAATGGGGGCTGCACTACAGCGGTGTTTTTGAGACAATGGTGGATTCCGAAGGTGTCTGGGGACGGGTCTTTAATACAAAATGTCTGTCGAGTCCGAATGGTTTGAGCTGCAAACTATTAAAGCTGTCTATGAAAAGCTACTTTGCTCTATGAAGCACACAAGCCACACAAGAGTGATCAGAAGGTAAGGGGTTCCTCTACATAGAAGATCATAGGAAATCCCAGGACATACTGTCTGTAATACTGTAATAAGCTCACATAGTTGATGTCACAAACTCCAAACAGTTGTTACTGACTAGGTAGATATACATATTTTCACAGACCTTAGTTTTTAAAAGGACATTTGTCAATAAAACCCATGAATGCAACTGTTTAAGTCAAATTCTGTTTTGTGTTCTACTTGTAGCCCTGGTTGTCCTGCAAATAAAATGGTAAAACACTTTATTGTGAGGCTAAATATGAGGGCTGGACATGCAGATAACTGAAAGTCAGATGAATGAAAAGCCGATCTTTGTTGGGATCTCGGGACTGATAGGGTTAAGTCTCTCTGAGCTTGACGTCCTCTGTGTATCATGTTTTTCCTGACCCCATGACCTGACCAGGTAAAACTCCTGGACAAAGTCATTGTCACGGAGCTACAGTCTTGCACATTCTGGAAATCCTAACTTCCACATAAGTCAAATATTCACTTAGTCTCCAATTGACACCAATGCATGACTAAAGGCTGGATATTCTGCGATAAGGTTTGAATCCAGTCCTAAGTGAAAATTGGACTTAAGTTAGGATTCAGCTCTCTGTGAGATTCCCAATCCCATCAACATTCCCATCTTGTTCCCTGTTGGACAGGAGATGCTGAAGGATGAAGTACGGACCCTGACCTATAGGAATGCCATGTACCACAACAAGCACATGTTCAAGGACAAGATAGTTCTGGACGTGGGCAGTGGGACAGGCATCCTGTCCATGTTCGCTGCCAACGCGGGCGCCAGGCACGTGTACGGGGTGAGTCCTTGTCCTGCTTTAAACACCAAACACCTTTTTCGCACGGTTCATTTGACAAATGTTGTCGAATGTTGAAGATAGACATTCCATGAATAGGGCTGATGTGATTCCTTAATTCTCCATGTGGAGAGGCATGTTCGTTCTACATAGCCGATTTCCATGTAAACATTCCAAAACGTTGCGTCCTTCTGAACGCGCCCGTCTATGCATTTAACAGACGCCTGTTGGACACTATAGGGCCGAGCTGAAACATACCCTGCTGGTTTTTATATTTTCCTTTCACATTGTCCTTTTCCAGCATGGCACAAGCAGCCATGGTGGATGCGTAACCAGGCCAGCCCAGATCAGCATGGCCTGGCTCGGGTTGGCCCTGTAGTGTGAACCAGGCTGAAGAACAAATGGATTTGATGGTTGATATTCGACTGTCGTACAGTCGTCTGATCTGTCTGTTGAGTTGAAGTGGATATAAATGATATAAGTCTTGGTGGGTGTAGCGCTGACACTTGTTCACCTGCACGCACGCGCGCACGCACACAAACCAGCACCTTGCTCCCGGTTCATGGTGTAAATTGTCATAACACTCTACTCTACCTCCATTAGCATCTTGGCTAACCCTTCTGAGATCCTGCCATGTAACTACACCAGTGTCTCCTCTGTAATGCTAACAAGCTAACACACATCAGAGGCACATCTCCAGGCTCCCGTCCAGATGATCGCTAATGGTGAAGATCACATAGTCAATGTCTGCATCCCAAATGGTCTTATGAATCATATATAACACCAATGGAGGAGAGAGGGAAAAGATACAGCACATGGATAACATTTGTGATAAAGTGGAGATTGGATCTAGGATGAGTGGTAAAGCTGCAATGATTGCAGTGGGTGCCCTCATCAAACCTGTGTTTGTTCCTTTTTGTTATGTTCCCCAGATTGAGTGTTCAAGTATATCAGAGTATTCTGAGAAGATCATCAAGTCCAACCACCTACACAATGGTAAGAGCTACACTACATACCAATCATGTATATAGATTCACACAGTGTAGCCGACATGGCTATGTCCTGTCAAAGTTACATGCTACAAGTTAACTAGTCAAGGGACAAGGATTTGGGGAGGATAAACGGAACTGTGTCTAAAGGCAACTTCTGATTCTAGAACTGTGTCTAAAAGGCAACTTCTGATTCAAGAACTGTGTCTAAAGCCAACTTCTGATTCTAGAACTGTGTCTAAAGGCAACTTCTGATTCTAGAACTGTGTCTAAAGGCAACTTCTGATTCTAGAACTGTGTCTAAAGGCAACTTGCAACCATAATATGCATAGTACACATATTAGGCTACTCATGTTCTGTGGATCCGTATTACTATATGGGTGCAGTGGGGGGAGACAGATGGCTTACTGAGAGATAACATGATGTATTAACATTGATAAAGTATCAATGAGAGAGACAGAGAGGAGGGAGAGGGAGAGAGAGAGAGGGAGGGGGGAGAGAGAGAGGGAGGGAGAGAGAGAGTGAGGGGGGGGGGAGAGAGAGAGTTACTGTTAATTTGTATTGTTAATTTCACTTTATATATTCACTTTATATATTATCTACCTCACTTGCTTTGGCAATGTTAACACATGTTTCCCATGCCAATAAAGCCCCTTGAATTGAATTGAATTGAGAGAGGGAGGGGGAGAGGGAGAGGGAGAGAGAGAGAGAGAGAGAGAGGGAGGTGGAGAGGGAGAGAGAGAGAGAGAGGTGGGGGCAGAGAGAGAGAGAGAGAGGGAGAGGGAGAGAGAGAGAGAGGGAGAGATATTCAGACAGACATCTTCACCCTGGACTCAGGCTGGCAGCTCTGTCTGGCAGCTCTCCTCCCAAACAAAACATCCCTAAACTGAGACATCAATCAGAATGAGCTGTATGTCACTGATCACCATTCATGGAACTCCACAGATGGACAAATGTGACCCAGAACAAAAAGTGGAACATTGACACTTGATCAATGTTATTTTAACATTTAGAATATATTTTTGTTGTAGTGGAGTGTTTGGTGTAGTGGAGTGTTTGGTGTAGTGGAGTGTTTGGTGTAGTGGAGTGTTTGGTGTAGTGGAGTGTTTAGTGTAGGTGAGTGTTGGAGTGTTTAGTGTAGGTGAGTGTTTAGTGTAGTGTAGTGTTTGGTGTAGTGGAGGTTTGGTGTAGTGGAGTGTTTAGTGTTTAGTGTAGTGGAGTGCTTAGTGTAGTGTAGTGTTTGGTGTAGTGGAGTGTTTGGTGTAGTGGAGTGTTTAGTGTAGTGGAGTGTTTGGTGTAGTGGAGTGTTTAGTGTAGTGGAGTGTTTAGTGTAGTGGAGTGTTTAGTGTAGTGGAGTGTTAGGTGGAGTGGAGTGTTTAGTGTAGTGGAGTGTTTAGTGTAGTGGAGTGTTTAGTGTAGTGGAGTGTTTAGTGTAGTGGAGTGTTAGGTGGAGTGGAGTGTTTAGTGTAGTGGAGTGTTTAGTGTAGTGGAGTGTTTAGTGTAGTGGAGTGTTAGGTGGAGTGGAGTGTTTAGTGTAGTGGAGTGTTTAGTGTGGTGGAGTGTTAGGTGGAGTGGAGTGTTTGGTGTAGTGGAGTGTTTAGTGTAGTGGAGTGTTAGGTGTAGTGGAGTGTTTAGTGTAGTGGAGTGTTAGGTGTAGTGGAGTGTTTAGTGTAGTGGAGTGTTTAGTGTAGTGGAGTGTTAGGTGTAGTGGAGTGTTTAGTGTAGTGGAGTGTTAGGTGGAGTGGAGTGTTTAGTGTAGTGGAGTGTTAGGTGGAGTGGAGTGTTTAGTGTAGTGGAGTGTTTGGTGTAGTGGAGTGTTTAGTGTAGTGGAGTGTTTAGTGTAGTGGAGTGTTTGGTGTAGTGGAGTGTTTAGTGTAGTGGAGTGTTTAGTGTAGTGGAGTGTTTGGTGTAGTGGAGTGCAGTGTTTGGTGTAGTGGAGTGCAGTGTTTGGTGTAGTGGAGTTTTTAGTGTAGTGGGGTGTTGTGTTGTGTTGTGTACTGGAGTCTTTAGTATAGTGGAGTCTTTAGTGTAGTGGAGCGTTTAGTGTAGTGTAGTGTTTAGAGTAGTGAAGTGTTTAGTGTAGTGAAGTGAGGTGTTTAGTGTAGTGTAGTGTTTGGTGTACTGGAGTGTTTAGTGTAGTGTAGTGTTTAGTGTAGTAGAGTGTTTAGTATAGTGGAGTGTTTAGTGCAGTGTAGTGTTTAGTGTAGTGGAGTGTTTAGTGTAGTGGAGTGTTTAGTGTAGTAGAGTGTTAGGTGGAGTGGAGTGTTTAGTGTAGTGGAGTGTTTAGTGTAGTGGAGTGTTTAGTGTAGTAGAGTGTTAGGTGGAGTGGAGTGTTTAGTGTAGTGGAGTGTTTAGTGTAGTAGAGTGTTTGGTGGAGTGGAGTGTTTAGTGTAGTGGAGTGTTTATTGGAGTGGAGTGTTTGGTGTAGTAGAGTGTTTGGTGGAGTGGAGTGTTTAGTGGAGTGGAGTGTTTAGTGGAGTGGAGTGTTTAGTGTAGTGGAGTGTTTAGTGTAGGTGAGTGTTTAGTGTAGTGGAGTGTTTAGTGGAGTGGAGCGTTTAGTGGAGTGGAGTGTTTAGAGTAGTGAAGTGTTTAGTGTAATGAAGTGAGGTGTTTAGTGTAGTGTAGTGTTTAGTGTAGGTGAGTGTTTAGTGTAGTGGAGTGTTTAGTGGAGTGGAGCGTTTAGTGTAGTGGAGTGTTTAGAGTAGTGAAGTGTTTAGTGTAGTGAAGTGAGGTGTTTAGTGTAGTGTAGCGTTTAGTGTAGTGGAGTGTTTAGAGTAGTGAAGTGTTTAGTGTAGTGAAGTGAGGTGTTTAGTGTAGTGTAGTGTTTAGTGTAGTGGAGTGTTTAGTGGAGTGGAGTGTTTAGTGTAGTGGAGTGTTTAGTGTAGTGGAGTGTTTAGTGTAGTGGAGTGTTTAGTGTAGTGGAGTGTTTAGTGGAGTGGAGTGTTTAGTGTAGTGGAGTGTTTAGTGTAGTGGAGTGTTTAGTGTAGTAGAGTGTTAGGTGGAGTGGAGTGTTTAGTGGAGTGGACTGTTTAGTGTAGTGGAGTGTTTAGTGTAGTAGAGTGTTTGGTGGAGTGTTTAGTGTAGTAGAGTGTTTGGTTGAGTGGAGTGTTTAGTGTAGTGGAGTGTTTAGTGTAGTAGAGTGTTTAGTGTAGTGGAGTGTTTAGTGGAGTGGAGTGTTTAGTGTAGTGGAGTGTTTAGTGGAGTGGAGTGTTTAGTGTAGTGGAGTGTTTAGTGTAGTGGAGTGTTTGGTGGAGTGGAGTGTTTAGTGTAGTGGAGTGTGTGTTGTGAGTGACATTCTGTGTCCTGTCCTTCAGTCATCACTATCTTCAATGGGAAGGTGGAGGAGGTGGAACTGCCAGTGGAGAAAGTAGACATCATCATCTCAGAGTGGATGGGCTACTGTCTCTTCTACGAGTCTATGCTCAATACGGTCATCTTCGCCAGGGACAAATGGCTAGTAAGCGTGTGTGTTTGTTTTTGTGTATGGGTGTGTATGGGTGTGTGTGAGAGAGAGAGAGAGAGAGAGAGAGAGAGAGAGAGATAATACAGGTGTAGGATCTTAATTAGATAATACAGGTGTAGGATCTTAATTAGATAATACAGGTGTAGGATCTTAATTAGATAATACAGGTGTAGGATCTTAATTAGATAATACAGGTGTAGGATCTTAATTATATAATACAGGTGTAGGATCTTAATTAGATAATACAGGTGTAGGATCTTAATTAGATAATACAGGTGTAGGATCTTAATTTGGTCAGTCTTTTGTTGCTGAGAATTTTCTTGCACCACAGGAAATGCAGATGAGCTTTAAAGATGTACATAAATTCAGTGAAAACCCACACTAACACACAGTTATATTAACAGTATTTCACTTTTCATGTAGCCTACTTTTGTCCAGCTAATAGCCTAACACCTAAGCAACGTTATGGACTAAACGTTAAAATCCTGTTGCTGCAGGATAATATTTCTGTGACAATTTAGATCAAATGTAGATCCCACACCTGTACATGCATGCATGTGTGCAATGATGTGTGTGCGTGTTTGTGTGTGTGTGTGTGTGTGTGTGTGTGTGTGTGTGTGTGTGTGTGTGTGTGTGTGTGTGTGTGTGTGTGTGTGTGTGTGTGTGTG
>NW_027260547.1:0-7281 GCF_045791955.1 Oncorhynchus clarkii lewisi
GCACTTTAAAACCCCATAAGGTAGCCTAGTGGTTAGAGTGTTGGGCCAATAACTGAAAGATTACTGGATTAAATCCCTGGGCTGACAAGAGAAAAATGTGTAATTCTGCCCCTGAACAAGGCAGTTAACCCACTGTTCCCTGGTAGGCTGTCAATGTAATTAAGAATTTGTTCTTAACTGACTTGTCTAATTAAATAAATAGGTCTCAGGGTCCACAGCTAGGTTTCTACTAAGCTAACATATGGAAAAGTTTTAAGAAGGTCCTACCAAGGATCATTTAGCTAATTGATTTGGAATGTTAGGATCCCTGTAAGTATCCAATGTTTTATGAAACCTTGAATTTGGCCTTACATTGAATAACATATTCATACCAGTGGAGGCTGCTAAGGGGAGGACGGCTCATGATGATGGCTGGAACGAAGAGAAAGGAATGGCATCAAACCATGGTTGATGTATTTGATACCATTCCACTGATTCCGCTCCAGCCATTACAACAAGCCTGTCTTCCCCAATTAAGGTTCCACCAACCTCCTGTGACTCATGGTAAAAAAATATAGTTTGTTTTGAAATGTCTGTCCTATATCTGAGAGATATAAGAAGAAACCATGTACGCCACCACAATGGTGAGGTACAGTGCCTTGCGAAAGTATTCGGCCCCCTTGAACTTTGCGACCTTTTGCCACATTTCAGGCTTCAAACATAAAGATATAAAACTGTATTTTTTTGTGAAGAATCAACAACAAGTGGGACACAATCATGAAGTGGAACGACATTTATTGGATATTTCAAACTTTTTTAACAAATCAAAAACTGAAAAATTGGGTGTGCAAAATTATTCAGCCCTTTTACTTTCAGTGCAGCAAACTCTCTCCAGAAGTTCAGTGAGGATCTCTGAATGATCCAATGTTGACCTAAATGACTAATGATGATAAATACAATCCACCTGTGTGTAATCAAGTCTCCGTATAAATGCACCTGCACTGTGATAGTCTCAGAGGTCCGTTAAAAGCGCAGAGAGCATCATGAAGAACAAGGAACACACCAGGCAGGTCCGAGATACTGTTGTGAAGAAGTTTAAAGACGGATTTGGATACAAAAAGATTTCCCAAGCTTTAAACATCCCAAGGAGCACTGTGCAAGCGATAATATTGAAATGGAAGGAGTATCAGACCACTGCAAATCTACCAAGACCTGGCCGTCCCTCTAAACTTTCAGCTCATACAAGGAGAAGACTGATCAGAGATGCAGCCAAGAGGCCCATGATCACTCTGGATGAACTGCAGAGATCTACAGCTAAGGTGGGAGACTCTGTCCATAGGACAACAATCAGTCATATATTGCACAAATCTGGCCTTTATGGAAGAGTGGCAAGAAGAAAGCCATTTCTTAAAGATATCCATAAAAAAGTGTAGTTTAAAGTTTGCCACAAGCCACCTGGGATACACACCAAACATGTGGAAGAAGGTGCTCTGGTCAGATGAAACCAAAATTGAACTTTTTGGCAACAATGCAAAACGTTATGTTTGGCGTAAAAGCAAAACAGCTGAACACACCATCCCCACTGTCAAACATGGTGGTGGCAGCATCATGGTTTGGGCCTGCTTTTCTTCAGCAGGGACAGGGAAGATGGTTAAAATTGATGGGAAGATGGATGGAGCCAAATACAGGACCATTCTGGAAGAAAACCTGATGGAGTCTGCAAAAGACCTGAGACTGGGATGGAGATTTGTCTTCCAACAAGACAATGATCCAAAACATAAAGCAAAATCTACAATGGAATGGTTCAAAAATAAACATATCCAGGTGTTAGAATGGCCAAGTCAAAGTCCAGACCTGAATCCAATCGAGAATCTGTGGAAATAACTGAAAACTGCTGTTCACAAATGCTCTCCATCCAACCTCACTGAGCTCGAGCTGTTTTGCAAGGAGGAATGGGAAAACATTTCAGTCTCTCGATGTGCAAAACTGATAGAGACATACCCCAAGCGACTTACAGCTGTAATCGCAGCAAAAGGTGGCGCTACAGAGTATTAACTTAAGGGGGCTGAATAATTTTGCACGCCCAATCTTTCAGTTTTTGATTTGTTAAAAAAGTTTGAAATATCCAATAAATGTCGTTCCACTTCATGATTGTGTCCCACTTGTTGATGATTCTTCACAAAAAAATACAGTTTTATATCTTTATGTTTGAAGCCTGAAATGTGGCAAAAGGTCGCAAAGTTCAAGGGGGCCGAATACTTTCGCAAGGCACTGTAATATGTACATGTAGGTAGAGTTATTATTAAAGTGACTATGCATAGATGATAGCAGACAGTAGCAGCAGTGTAAAAGGGGGGGGGGGGCATGCAAATAGTCTGGGTAGCCATTTGATTAGATGTTCAGGAGTCTTACGGCTTGGGGGTAGAAGCTGTTTAGAAGCCTCTTGGACCTAGACTTGGGTCTCCGGTACCGCTTGCTGTGTGGTAGCAGAGAGAACACTCTATGAATATGGTGGCTGGAGTCTTTGACAATTTTTAGGGCCTTCATCTGACACCGCCTGGTATAGAGGTCCTGGATGGCAGGAAGCTTGGCCCAAGTGATGTACTGGGCCGTACCTCTGTAGTGCCTTGCGGTCGGAGGCCAAGCAGTTGAAATCAACTAATGAGGGAATAACACACACCTGGCCATGGAACAGCTGAGCAGTCAACTACTTTATGGAACACCATGGAACAGCTGAGCAGCCAACTACTTTATGGAACACCATTGAACAGCTGAGCAGCCAACTACTTTATGGAACACCATGGAACAGCTGAGCAGCCAACTACTTTATGGAACACCATGGAACAGCTGAGCAGTCAACTACTTCATGGAACACCATGGAACAGCTGAGCAGCCAACTACTTTATGGAACACCATGGAACAGCTGAGCAGTCAACTACTTTATGGAACACCATGGAACAGCTGAGCAGTCAACTACTTTATGGAACACCATGGAACAGCTGAGCAGTCAACTACTTTATGGAACACCATGGAACAGCTGAGCAGTCAACTACTTTATGGAACACCATGGAACAGCTGAGCAGCCAACTAATTACAACTACTTTATGGAACACCATAGAACAGCTGAGCAGCCAACTACTTTATGGAACACCATGGAACAGCTGAGCAGCCAACGACTTTATGGAACACCATGGAACAGCTGAGCAGCCAACTAATTACAACTACTTTATGGAACACCATAGAACAGCTGAGCAGCCAACTACTTTATGGAACACCATGGAACAGCTGAGCAGCCAACTACTTTATGGAACACCATGGAACAGCTGAGCAGTCAACTACTTTATGGAACACCATGGAACAGCTGAGCAGCCAACTGAGCAGTCAACTACTTTATGGAACACCATGGAACAGCTGAGCAGTCAACTACTTTATGGAACACCATGGAACAGCTGAGCAGTCAACTACTTTATGGAACACCATGGAACAGCTGAGTCAACTACTTTATGGAACACCATAGAACAGCTGAGCAGCCAACTTTATGGAACACCATGGAACAGCTGAGCAGCCAACGACTTTATGGAACACCATGGAACAGCTGAGCAGTCAACTACTTTATGGAACACCATGGAACAGCTGAGCAGTCAACTACTTTATGGAACACCATGGAACAGCTGAGCAGTCAACTACTTTATGGAACACCATGGAACAGCTGAGCAGTCAACTACTTTATGGAACACCATGGAACAGCTGAGCAGTCAACTACTTTATGGAACACCATGGAACAGCTGAGCAGTCAACTACTTTATGGAACACCATGGAACAGCTGAGCAGCCAACTACTTATGGAACACCATGGAACAGCTGAGCAGTCAACTACTTTATGGAACACCATGGAACAGCTGAGCAGCCAACTAATTACAACTACTTTATGGAACACCATAGAACAGCTGAGCAGCCAACTACTTCATGGAACACCATGGAACAGCTGAGCAGCCAACGACTTTATGGAACACCATGGAACAGCTGAGCAGCCAACTAATTACAACTACTTTATGGAACACCATGGAACAGCTGAGCAGTCAACTACTTTATGGAACACCATGGAACAGCTGAGCAGTCAACTACTTTATGGAACACCATGGAACAGCTGAGCAGTCAACTACTTTATGGAACACCATGGAACAGCTGAGCAGTCAACTACTTTATGGAACACCATGGAACAGCTGAGCAGTCAACTACTTTATGGAACACCATAGAACAGCTGAGCAGCCAACTACTTCATGGAACACCATGGAACAGCTGAGCAGCCAACGACTTTATGGAACACCATGGAACAGCTGAGCAGCCAACTAATTACAACTACTTTATGGAACACCATAGAACAGCTGAGCAGCCAACTACTTTATGGAACACCATGGAACAGCTGAGCAGCCAACTACTTTATGGAACACCATGGAACAGTTGAGCAGTCAACTACTTTATGGAACACCATGGAACAGCTGAGCAGCCAACTACTTTATGGAACACCATGGAACAGCTGAGCAGCCAACTACTTTATGGAACACCATAAAGTACAGACGTTTGTGAGAAGACTGATTTACTGTATAGCTCCTGGTCTGACATCCACCACTGTCGCTCTGCCACCTTCCACTGCAGATGAAGAATGCCACGATGGATTGAAATGCAGCCCATGCAAAATCAAACAGATATCTTTAGCATTAACACAGATTTTTATGGGGATTTTTTAAATGAAAATTAGATTTACGCGTGGTTGCGGACATCGACACTGGGGCAGTGGCGTAGCACAATTTCGCGGGGCCCCCAGCAAGGTCAGAGCAAGCCTCCTCAACCCCCCCAAAACAATTATGTATGACATTTTGGGGGGATATTTTTGGGGTTGCCATGGGGCAAAAATAACAATTTCCAGTTTTACAGGTAATGTAATGCTATTATACACATTTTGCCATGAGGCTGAGAGTAGGCCGCTATTTATTAATTACATGCCTCCCCCCACTTTTTTTCAGAATCTATAAAAAATGTGATCTTAGGGGAGTTAGCCATCACTGACGGTGTTCACAACATGTACCCAAAACAGATATTTTTGCCTCTAAAAATAAAAGTTCAATACAAAAAAAATATATATAAGGAAAAGGATTCATTTGAAAATCCACAATAAAAGCACAACCATTCTATCAGATCTTTCAGCACTCTGACGGTGTTAACGTTAGACAAAAATCTGGTGGAGTTGATGTTTCACGGACTTGGCAAAAATTCTAATGTTCTTCTTCACTCATGTGGTAAACACAGCAACAATTTGCATGTAGTTTTTCCTCAGTTGCTTTATGACTGTAAAACCTAATTAAATGTAAAATTTTTAACCAAAATTCATTTTATCTATCAGGAATATGGAGTTGACAGTTTATGGTTGTGACCATGGTGATTTCAATATTGTTTGTTTAAATCTATCAAAAGTAGAGAACTTTACAGACCATGAGTGGTCTTGTTGTGGTACATGTAATGAGGACAAGAATAAGGGGTCCTTATGGTATAGCTGACCCTGCTCATTCCTGATTCATTTAGGATTTTAGACAAATCTGATGGACACATCTTTTAGGAATCAAAGTGTTGAGATAAATATTCTCAAAAGTCAGAGGGTTATTGCACAAAATGACATACTATAATTTTTCAGTTAATACCCACTATTGACAGTTTTTAAAACTTGAAACCCTTTTTTGCTTTTGGTCCTTCGCTCAAAAGCAAATATTTTCTAAAATAAACGAAGACCCAAAACTTATTACAAAAAATTATTTTGTATTGTATTTTATTTGACCCACAATTTCGATCTTGTCTCATCGCTGCAGCTCCCCAAAGGGCTCGGGAGGAGAAGGTCAAGTCATGTGTCCCCCGAAACATGACCCGCCAAACCGCGCTTCTTAACACCGGCCCGCTTAACCCGGAAGCCAGCCACACCAACGAGGAAACATCGTTCAACTGACGACCGAGGTCAGCCTGCAGGCACCAGGCCCGCCACGAGAGCGAGATGAGCCAAGTAAAGCCCCCACGGTGCTGGGCCGATTGTGCGCCGCCCTATGGGACTCCCGATCACAGCCATTTGTGATACAGGATCGAACCCGGGTCTGTAGTGACGCCATTTGGTAGGCCCCACCAAAACGTAAATTTATAACTCAAATACTGCAAGGATTATTTTTTTTATTTTATTTTTTTACTATAAAAATACAGCTTCCCTGCCGGACAAGTATTGTCCCGACTTTGAAGAATCCCTGTACTGATTCCCTGCTATTCTACAAAGTTTGCCATGAGGATGAGAGAAAATGTTGCAGTTTTAAAGCAA
The DNA here is from genome assembly GCF_045791955.1 of Oncorhynchus clarkii lewisi. Lineage (NCBI taxonomy): Eukaryota > Metazoa > Chordata > Actinopteri > Salmoniformes > Salmonidae > Oncorhynchus > Oncorhynchus clarkii. The sequence goes on from NW_027260547.1 coordinate 6,331, forward strand.
ATTTTCTGAAATTGTTTTTAATTTTCAATCACGCTATAACACGGATCTTTGGAAATACAGATTGAATTTTGCCCTAAGCTGTCAAAGGACCAAGTAAACTATGATGTTGTTGTTGTTTTTCAGAGTTGATGGAAAGTGACTAGACAGTGGCATTTATACCATTCTGATTATGTATTCTTAAGTATGTCTGTGTTGTCCTCCATGTCCTCTATAAAGAGTCTGAATAATTTGCCTTTACAATTAGCTTACAGACACATATCAACAAATACTTTTGTTTGTGCTGGTCTTTTATTTAGTATTTATTATGAATTCAATTACTTACAGAACTTCTTGTTTTTATCATTGTAGTGTTCCAGAACACAGCTCGGGGAAGGAAACGACATCTGAGCAGGTAACTGCCAAAATAAAGTCAACACCAACATAAAGTGTTTTAATAGGGCGTTGGGCGACCACGAGCCAGAACAGCTTGGCATAGATTCTACAAGTGTCTGGAACTCTATTGGTGGAATCCAACACCATTTTCACACAAAAAATTCCATAAAATTGTGTTTTGTTGATGGTGGTAGAAAACGTAGACTCAGGCACCCCTCCAAAGTCTCCCAGAAGTGTTCAATTGGGTTGAGATCTGGTGACAGAAACAGCCGTGGCTTATGGCTCACATTGTTTTCATGCTCATCAAACCATTCAGTAACCACTCATGTCCTATGGATGGGAGCATTGTCATCCTTAGCATAGCTAAGGTAGCCGAAAATAATGGTGAAAATAATTTGTAATATCTTTATTTTATTTCACCTTTATTTAACCAGGTAGGCAGTGGGTCTGGCGACGAATATGTAGCGAGGGCCAGCCGACTAGAGCATACAGGTCGCAGTGGTGGGTGGTATAAGGTGCTTTAGTAACAAAACGGATGGCACTGTGATAAACTGCATCCAGTTTGCTGAGTAGAGTATT
>NW_027260548.1:0-7231 GCF_045791955.1 Oncorhynchus clarkii lewisi
ATGTTGCCTTTTGTTGTCATGAAAGAGCTAACTTGAGGTATGTACCCCCTAGTTCAAATCCCAGAGAAACAGTTAATGTAGCAACTTCTTTCTTGTTGCCTTTGTGGGTCTGAAAGAGCAAACCAGAGGTATGTAGGGGAAAAGGGGCTAGGTTCCCATCAAAAAGCAAGAATGAAGTGACACCTTGTTTCAAATGTCATTTCAGTAGAGTTGTGATAACATACTATGCTGTGGAGTAACAATACAAACATACTCTGTAAAAGCCAACTTTTACCTGGGGCCATTCTTTGTAGACCATTCAAAAGTGTTCCTAGTCTTGGTCCGCCTGAAGAAAGCCACATGTTAAGATAGTTTAAAAATAGTTGTAGATATGGTGGTGAATTCCCAAAGGAGAGGTTGTGAGTTAAATTCATTTCAAGAGCATGCCAACTTGCTTTTGTTGCCTTGACAGAACAATGTTGAGGTGGGTTTCCGGAAGGACATAGACATTAAGGGAAATTGGATAATAAAATGTTAGGGTACAGCAACTGGTGTTGAGAAGGAGTGCTGATCTACAAACAAACCCACCGCTGTCCATATAAAGTTATTCCAGAGACAACTGATTCAGAATGATCTAGGCAAAGCTGATCGTAGAAAAGTGCTCCTCTGTACGCATTTATGAAATGTCTCAGGCTAAGAATGCTGAACTGGAATCAGTACCCCCCACACCCCCGTCAAAGTAATGTTATTCATTCTACTCACAAATGCTAAACAGATCCTAGTTCAGCACTCCTACTTCAAGCCACCAAGTGAATGTTGGGTATTGGGTGCTAAACTTCTTGAACAGTGGTTGAAAAAGTACCCAATTGTCATTCTTGAGTAAAAGTAAAGATATGTTAATAGAAAATGTCTCAAGTAAAAGTGAACCAGTAAAATACTAAGGAAACCTCATTGCTAAAAGATACTTAAGTGTCAGTGGTAAAAGTATAAATTATTTGACCTTCCATATATTAAGCAAACCAGACAGCACAATTCTCTTGTATTTTTAATTATGAAATAGCCATGGGAACACTCAGACATAATTTACAAACGAAGCATGTGTTTAGTGAGTCCGCTAGATCAGAGGCAGTAGGGATGTTCTCTTGATAAGTGTGTGAATTGGACCATTTTCCTGTCCGGTTTAGCATTCAAATGCATAAAGTACTTTTGGGTGCCAGGGAAACTGTATGGAGTAAAAAATATATGAATTTGTTTAAAAATGTGGCAAAGTAAAATTGAATGTTGTAAAGAAACAGAGTGTAAAAGTACAGATACAAAAAAAACAGATATTAACAAAATGTAGTGGAGTAGTTTAAATACATTTTTGTTAAGTAATTTACACCACTGGACTTGAAAGGAACACCGGTACCCCATGTATATAGCCTTGCTATTTTTTATTTTACTGCTGATCTTTAATTATTTGTTACTTTTATTTCTTATTTAACACATTTTTATTACAACTACATTGTTGGTTAAGGGCTTCATTTCAGCATTTCACTGTAAGGTAGTCAGTCACATGTAGTATTCGGCGCATGTGACAAATACAATTTGATTTGTTACACATGAAAAACATGTTGTGAACCAGGTGTGACATTATTGAAGCTGTGCTGACACCTAGTGGACATCAAGAAGACCTACACTACACACACATATATATATATATATATATATATATATATACACACACACTTTAACCTTAACACAGATGGGATGCTTTACATAAGTTGCTATTTTTTATTAGACACTAATATATATGTCCAATAAACAGACGTTCAAAAGTCGGAATGTAAAGCAAAAACGACTGGAAAGTTATTCAAAAGCAAGTGTAGTGAATCAAGCATCTTGGGATTACCTGAAATAGGTCAAAGTATATATTTGACATGTTCTAATTTATTTTATCTATATTTAACTAGGCAAGATGAACTCAAAAACATCGACATAGACACAAGTTACCTGCTATATTTGGGGGAAAGGATTAACACAGAACTTGGCAAAATACAATGCATGCTTCTGTAGTACGAGTAGGTATATACAGTATCATCGGTAACAATTGTGTACAAGCCACCTAGCTAATAAAATACTGGGGCTTGCGGTCATTAGTTACATTTCAACCACAGCGATTCCCCAATTGAGGCGCATCAGAGTTCACCCGCAAATGCAGGAACACCGGAAATAATAACTAAACCAATGAATGAGAAATGGTGGAGGCTACTAGAACGAAGAGACATTTTTTCCGAATAAACGTGGTGAGTGAAAAACGTAATTACATAGCTCACTCCCTACCCGGTATCTCATTCTACTGTTATACGACTCTGTATGCGTTGCTTGTTGGCAACCTTGTTATTTACGAAGTTTTTGGAACGGATTCCTGTTGGAACGTTCCACAAATTATACCCACCCACTTGCCCGAGCCCCCCCAGCTTCTCTTTCACCCAAATCCAGATAGCAGATGTTCTGAAAGAGATGCAAAACCTGGACCCATACAAATCAGCTGGGCTAGACAATCTGGATCCTCTCTTTCTAAAATTATCTGCCGCCATTGTTGCAACCCCTATTACGAGTCTATTCAACCTCTCTTTCGTATCGTCCGAGATCCCTAAAGATTGGAAAGCTGCCGCGGTCATCTGCCTCTTTAAAGCGGGTGACACTCTAGACCCAAACTGTTATAGACCTATATCCATCCTGCCCTGTCTTTCTAAAGTCTTTGAAAGCCAAGTTGGCTGCAGGTGATCACGCTACATCGCTTGGCCTATCTGTGCTGCAGGGAATTTGGTGCTCTCAGTAGTCGACTTGTGACTGTCGTGATGGTACTTCTTGTGATTTCTTTCTTAATATTTTAATCCCTTCATACTTACTATGTCGAGCGAAAAAAGAAAGTGGTCGGACGAATATGTACAATATGGAATTACATGTATAACAGAACGTGATGGGAGTCAGCGTCCTAACTGTATGATTTGCAATGCCAAGTTGAGCAATTCTAGTCTAGCACCGGCAAAACTAAGAGAACACTTCCTTAAGCTGCACGGAGATGGAAAATACAAGAACACAACGCTCGCTGAATTCAAGGTGAAGAGAGACAGATTCGATGAAAAGGCTACTCTGCCTATTCTCGGCTTTGTACCCATCAACAAACCGATCCTCACAGCATCGTACGAAGTTGCTTACCTGATCGCAAAGCAGGGCAAACCACACACCATTGGTGAAACACTCATAAAACCAGCCGTGTTGAAGATGGCGAATATCATGCTGGGAAAAGAGGCTGAAGTTATCCCAAATTCCTCTTTCAAATGACACCATCAGCGACAGAATAGAGGACATGAGCAAAGACATCTTGGCTCAAGTAGTTGCAGATCTGATTTCAAGACCGGCAAAATTCAGCCTTCAACTCGACGAGACCACAGACGTTTCCAATCTAAGACAGCTTGCTGTATTTGTGCGCTGTATTTGTGGTACCTTTGTACCATTCTAACGTTCGGTGGTTATCCCGGGGACAGGTGCTGAATCATGTTTTTGCTGTGCGTGTGGAATTAGCTCTGTTTTTGCAAGAGCACCAACATTGTCATGCAGATTGCTTCAAAAACTGAGTTAATTCTCATTTTAGCGTACATGGCTGATATCTTCACAGCTCTCAATCATCTCAATCAAAAGATGCAGGGCGGTGGAGTCAATATCATCGAAGCGGAGGAAAACCTGAAGGCTTTTCAAAAAAAGCTACCATTATGGAAATGACGAACAGAGAACGATAACTTCGCAAACTTTCCCCTGCTGGACGACTGTGTAAGTAAGATCGAAGATGTATCTGGAATCGGAGACATTTCTGTACCCGCGGAACTGAAGCAAGCAATTGCCACGCACTTAGATGAGCTTGCAAAGTCTCTCGACGGATACTTCCCTACAAGAGAGTCATATCCAGCATGGGTGAGACAGCCGTTCACGTTTAGTGTTGAGACAACAGATGTCAATGATGAATACCTCGATGAAATCATTGAAATTCAGCAGAGCCAGGTTCAACAGCAACTCTTCAGAACAACACACTTTCAACGTTTTGGTGTCAACAAATGGTAACGTACCCTGTTATTGCTAAGAAAGTTCTGGAGATTTTCATACCGTTTGTTACAACATATCTTTGCGAGCAATCCTTTTTGAGGATGCTGGACATAAAAATGAAGAAAAGGAACAGACTTTGTTGCGAAAATGACATGAGAGTGGCACTTGCTAAGGTGAAGCCGCGCAATTCTGAACTGGTCTCTGAAAGGCAACAGCAGAAGTCACACTGATTTGCAGTAAATATTCATTATTATGTTTTTGTTTTTGTGTGACAATCATGTTTTGATGATTTTGTTCTTTGAACACAGTGATGTTGATGCACGGTTCATTTTGTGCACCAGTAAAATATATACCTATGTTTAGAATTTGAAAAAATCATATTTTATTTTTCCAATTAAGAAGGGTTTGGTGAATGCGCATATGAAACTGGTGGGGTTCAGTACCTCCAACAAGGTTAAGAACCACTGCTCTATGGGGGTACCACAGCTGACTCTTTTCTCTGTATATATCAATGATGTCGCTCCTGCTGCGGGTGATTCCCTGATCCACCTCTACGCAGACGACACCATTCTGTATACATCTGGCCCTTCTTTGTACACTGTGGCAAATAACCTCCAAGTGAGCTTCAATGCCATACAACTATCCTTCCGTGGACTCCAACTGCTCTTAAACGCTAGTAAAACCAAATGCATGCTTTTCAACCGTTCGCTGCCCGCACCCGCCCACCAAACTAGCATCACTACTCTGGATGGTTCTGACGTAGAATATGTGGACAACTACAAATACCTAGGTGTCTGGCTAGACTGTAAACTCTCCTTCCAGACTCATATCAAACATCTCCAATCCAAAATCAAATCTAGAATTGGCTTTCTATTTCGCAACAAAGCCTCCTTTACTCACGCTGCCAAATTTACCCTAGTAAAACTGACTACCGATCCTCGACTTCGGCAATGTCATCTACAAAATAGCTTCCAATACTCTACTCAGCAAACTGGATGCAGTTTATCACAGTGCCATCCGTTTTGTTACCAAAGCCCCTTATAGCACCCACCACTGCGACCTGTATGCTCTAGTCGGCTGTCCCTCGCTACATATTCGTCGCCAGACCCACTGGCTCCAGGTCATCTATAAGTCTATGCTATGTAAAGCTCCGCCTTACCTCAGCTCACTGGTCACGATAATAACACCCACCCGTAAAACGCGCTCCAGCAGGAATATCTCACTGGTCATCCCCAAAGCCAGCACCTCCTTTGGCCGCCTTTCCTTCCAGATCTCTGCTGCCAGTGACTGGAACGAATTGCAAAAATCGCTGAAGCTGGAGACTTACATTTCCCTCACTAACTTTAAACATCAGCTATCTGAGCAGCTAACCGATCGCTGCAGCTGTACATAGTCCACCCAATCTACCTACCTCATCCCCGTATTGTTTACTTTTCTGCTCTTTTGCACTCCACTATCATTACTTGCACATCATCATCTGCTCATCTATCACTCCAGTGTTAATCTGCTAAATTGTAATTACTTTGCTACTATGGCCTATTTTTTCCCTTACCTCCTCATGCCATTTGCTCACACTGTATATGGACTTTCTTTTTTTCTATTGTGTTATTGATGGTACGCTTGTTTATTCCATGTGTAACTCTGTGTTGTTGTTTGTGTTGCACTGCTTTGCTTTATCTTGGCCAGGTCGCAGTTGTAACTAGCTTACCTGGTTAAATAAAGGTTAAATTAAAAAAATGAGAGCCAGTTTTATCATAGTGCTTGACGGTTTTTGTGACTGCCCTAAACAACATTTCTGGATTGACTGACCTTCATATCTTAAAGTAATGATGGACTGTCATTTCTCTTCGCTTATTTGAGCTGTTGTTGCCATAATATGAACTTGGTGTTTTACCAAATAGGGCTATCTTCTGTATACCCCCTACTTTGTCACAACACAACTGATTGTCTCAAATGCATTAAGAAGGACAGAAATTCCACAAATTAACTTTTAAGAAGCCAAACCTGTTAATTGAAAGGCATTCCAGGTGACTTACCTCATATTTTAATTATTTAACTAGGCAAGTCAGTTAACAACCAATTCTTATTTTCAATAACAGCCTAGGAACAGTGGGCTAACTGCCTTGTTCAAGGGCAAAACAACAGATTTCTACCTTGTCAGTTCGGGATTCTATCTTGCAACCTTTCAGTTACTAGTCCAACGCTCTAACCACAAGGTTACCTGCTGCCCCCTCATGAAGCTGGTTGAGAGAGTGCCAAGAATGTGCGAAGCTGTCATCAAGGCAAAGGGTGGCTTTTTGAAGAATCTCAAATATAAAATAGAATTAGATTTGTTTAACACTTTTTTGGTTACTACATTTTTTAAAAATGTTTTATTTCACCTTTATTTAACCAGGTAGGCTAGTTGAGAACAAGTTCTCATTTACAACTGCGGCCTGGCCAAGATAAAGCAAAGCAGTGTGACACAAACGACAATACAGTGTTACACATGGAATAAACAAAACATACAGTCAATAACACAATAGAAAAAAAAGTGTGTGTACAGTGTGCGCAAATGAGGTAAGATAAGGGAGGTAAGATAATAAATAGGCCATAGTGGTGAAATAATTACAATCTGGCAAATAAACACTGGAGTGATAGAGACTGGAGTGATAGATGTACAGAAGATGAATGTACAAGCAGAGATACTGTGGTGCAAAGGAGTAAAATATATTAATAACAGTATGGGGATGAGGTAGTTAGATGGGCTATTTACAGATGGGCTATGTATAGGTGCAGTGATCTGTGAGCTGCTCTGACAGCTGGTGCTTAAAGTTAGTGAGGGAGATGAGTCTCCATCTTCAGTGATTTCTGAAATTCGTTCCAGTCATTGGCAGCAGAGAACTGGAAGGAAAGGAGGCCAAACAAGGAATTGGCTCTGGGAGTGACCAGTGAAATATACCTGCGGGAGCGCATGCTACAGGAGGGTGCTGCTATGGTGACCAGTGAGCTGAGGTAAGGGGAGCCTTTACATAGCAAAGACTTCTAGATGACCTAGAGCCAGTGAGTTTGGCGATGAGTATGAAGCGAGGGCCAGCCAATGAGAGCATACAGTCCACAGTGGTGGGTAGTATATGGGGATTTGGTGACAAAACAGATGGCACTCTGATTTTTTTTTCTCACCTTT
>NW_027260549.1:0-7205 GCF_045791955.1 Oncorhynchus clarkii lewisi
TGGACAGATAACTTTAAAATGAGCGAACTACATGACATTTAACAAGGAAATAGATCAGGTTGACACAAATGTACCCAAAGTGTACCCAAGTGGCCGAATTGGTACACTGATACATTTCGAAGGAAAGAACTATAAAATACATACTGTAAATGCTATTCTAACACCCCCCCCCCCCAATAAAAAAAAATATATATAGAAAAAAATATATAGAAAAATAAAAATAACAATAATAATAATAAAACAAACAATTAACAAGTGTAACTATTTACATATTTTCTATTTACAATATTGTGAAGACCCTCAGTCCTCTACACAATATTGTGCTGCTGGTGCCATGGCCCATAGCAGTCTATTTCTGCCGTAAAGCAAAGGCTTACTGAACAGGTGGTGCAGGTGATGGGGCATTTCCTGTGACAAAGGGCACAACGACGTCTCCCTACTGTGCCCTTTTTGCCCTGAGGCACATTCATGCCTGCAGAGATGAATCTGGGCAGGTGAACACCACTGGTTGGAGCAGAAGGTAGAGGGGACAGAAGGTGCTACAGTGGACTTTCTGTAGCTAGCAAGCTCCTGGATGAGCAGCTCCCTGAAGGCTAGCTGTGAGATGGGGGGGCTGTCCACAGTTCTTAGCCATTTCATCTGTAGGCATTCACTACAGCAATGTCAATGAAATGATAGAAAAATGTCTTGTACAATTTCATGGTCTTGTGGAGAACATTGTAGTATCACATCAGTGCATCTGACAGGTCCACACCTCCCATGCTCTTGTTGTAGTCCTTCACAGCCGCTGGAATGGGGAATTTTTTTGTGGTCCATGCCCCGGCACCGTCCTTCACACGCCTGACGACATGATCTCCACTGAAGGACTTGTGGATACTGGAGCACATGACCACCTCTCTGGTATCCATCCACTTCACAAAGAGCAGGCCATCGCATGGTACCCCCCTCAGCCCGCTTTGGCATGTCGTTCACCTTTGTCTTTGGAAATCCCACTCTGTTTGTCCGAATGGTGCCACAAGCCCACACATCCCGCTTCCTCAGCTCTGTAAACAGGGTAGGGCTTGTGTAGAAGTTGCCCACAAACAGTTTGAAGCCCTTCCCCAGCAGTTGAAAATCCAATAACTCCATAACGGAATCATAACTCAGTCCATTACCGGTATCAAAACTGTTTTTCCCCTCATAAACAAAAACATTGCAAGTGTAGGCACACACAGAATCAGCCAAAACAAACAGTCTGTAACCCCCTTTGGTTGGTTTGTTAGGCATGTATTGTTTGAGGCTGATTCTGGCCTTTGAGGCTACCATCCTCTCATCGATGGACAGGTTCTGTGCGGGCTGAAAATAGGTCTTGCAGGCCTCAATGATGTTGGGGTGGAGAGGCTTGATTTTGCACAGCCTATCAAACCTTGGTATGCCTCTCTTCTTGCCATTCTCCCCATCAACTCAAATGAATAATATTTTTTATTTTTCATTTCAAATAATGACATTAGCATTAGAATTTACCAATCCAGCATGGCAACCTCACCATGCAGAAACATGTCTTCCGCCTGGGAGTCAAAACTAGCTTCGCTGAAAGATTAATCTTCCTGAAGCAACTCGGACTCGCTGTATCTATCTATTTACTCTATAATTTGGGTTAAATCTGTATACCTAGACTTTGTTTTAGCTTTTCCTGATTTATTCTCCATATTTTAAATATAAAACTTGTTGAAAATGCTATTGAATATGTACTGCTATGCGTAACACCTGTGGCTCCGTCAATAGGATTTGCAATGGCGAATGAACCTCTTTTACGCCAGAGTTTACGACAAAGGCTGGTCTTCAAACGTATAACCATTACATATTGCTGTTTACCTCAGCTCATTGGCTATCTTCCAAGCTAGATTTCAAGATGATCAGTGGTCATTGGGCCAAAATACAGTCAATCAACGATAGACCGGTCCTACCATTGGTGCGCAATGATGCTATTGATTGGTGTCTTCAAATCGGTTTGTTTCGGTCAATGCGTCCCGGGAAAAGAACCATCAAGTATGGTTGTGTTAGTAACAACCAGAGGATTGCAATGAAACCAACCATGTCTGGATAAACGTTTGTTTAGTGTGTGTAATTACCACGAACACATCGTCCAAAGTTGAATGAGACAGAAATCATGACGCAAGCGATTTACAAATGTTCCGTGTTAGGCTATAAAAATGGATTTTATCAAACAAAACGAACATTCACTGTGTAGTTAGGACACTTGGCATTGCCACCAGAGGAAGATCTTCAATGGTAAGCAATTTATTTTATTGTTATTTCTGACTTTCATGATGCTAATGCTTGGTTGGAAAATGCTAGTAATACTTGTGTGTGTGTGGCGCCGTCCTCATAAAATAGCATGTTTGCTTTCGTAGTAACGGCTTTTTGAAATCTGACACAGCGGCTGGATTAATAAAATGTTAATCTTTTAAATGATGTAAGATACATGTATTTACAAGAATGTTTACTATAACAAATGGTGTATTTAGAATGTTAGCTCTCTGCAGTTTCACCGGATGTTGGCCTGGTGGGCCGTTAGCGTCTCACCTACCCTAGAGAGGTTAACAAGAAGTTAAGCTTTTAAACTATGTAAGACACTTGTATTTTCATGAATGTTTAATATTACGATTTTTGTATTATGAATTTCGCACTCTGCAATTTCACCGGATGTTGTCGTGGTGGGACGCTAGCGGCACACCTAGCCCAAAGAGGTTCCTAATGAATATCGCCCCAAAGCACTGACTTCTGTCATCATGAAGTGCTTTGAAAGGCAAGTTAAGGATCATATCCCCTCTACCTTACCTGACACCCTCGACCCACTTCAATTTTCTTACTGAGGAGAAGGTGGAAAGCTTCAAGTTCCTCAGCGTGCACATCACTGACAATCTGAAATGGTCCACCCACACAGACAGTGCAATCTCAGGAGACTGATGAAATCCGGCTTGGCCCGTAGGACCCTCACAAACTTTTACAGATGCACAATTGAGAGCATCCTGTTGCATCAAGGACATCAACCCCGAGCCATGGCCTGTTCACTATCATCCAAAAGGTGAGGTCAGTACAGGTGCATTACAGCTGGGGCTGAGAGACTGAAAAACAGCTTCCAACTCAAGGCCATCAGACAGTTAAATAGCCATCACTAGCCAGCTACTGCCCTATATACATAGACATGCAATCACTGACCACTTTAATAATGGAACACTAGTTAGTTTAATTATGTTTACATAATGCTTTACTCATCTCATATGTATGTACATACTGTATTAGCATATGCATATACTGTATTAGCGGACCGATACAGCCGTCTCCAACAAGGGGAGAATATTTGTTTTAAAAAATTGCAGAACCCCCACCCCACCGCCAAATATCTTGCTGCAGCTACAGTATGTGCGCCATAGGTCTAACGCCTGGTTCTATGTTCTATTGGCAACAATGGAGAGAGAAATATACAACTAGGAAATGCTCAGTTTCTCTTAGTAGATGATTTTATTTGGACAAATGAGAATGAGAATTGTAAAGTAAGGACCTTTGCTGTACAGCGGAGATGTGTTGAACATGTGCTTAAGTTTACAGAATTGAAGCTTTCCTCTCCCCAAGATGGACGTTAGTGGAACTCAAGCAGTAATTGGTGCAATATGAGGAACAGTGTCTGGGGTTGACCTTGGACAGATACAGATACGTACATAGTAACGTAATTACTGACAACCATTCAGCTAATTGGAAAGTTGTAAAGTTGTAAAGGCATGGAGTCAAGATCACGATGTCTAGAAGTCAGTCTTGTCAGTGCATTTAAAGGATATGTGCTGTAACTGAAATTGAACAATGATTGTAAACCTTTAAACTTTGATTGTACACATATTTTATTGATGCACATCACCCCAAGCTACACACACCATTCCAATGCTACAATTATTGATAGAAAGGAGGGTTTGATCAATCACATGAAAAAAAAGAGTCATTCTCTAACTTATTCATAGCTGGTCTGGTAGCATTAATTGTCCGCAGTAACTCTCTATAATAATATGTGATTTGACAGAGTGAGAAGGATGGCAGTTGATTATCACAATGCCCTCTCTGTACAGACAAATGCCCTCGCTGTTGTTAAAGATGCCAGGGATTGATGGATGGCTTCTCTGCACTTGGTGTCTGTTAGACATCCTCAGCCACTACTGTGTCCACCTCGCCGTCCCTCCCCTCGCTCACACTCTTTAATGCTATGCAAAGTTACAAGCACACACATACACGGACACAAGCACGCCGTCACGGACACACACATGGTCACAAACACATGGTGTCACACACATACACTATAAAAAGATGCAGTGAATACTAATCGACGGGCCCCATAACTGGACGCTAAACCCCCTGTCACGGGTTCCATTAAACCTCTGGGTGCCTGCCTCGCTGCTGCCACCAGAGGGAGAGGCTGTGTAAAGACAGGCCAAGCTCATGCTGGCATCAACTCAGCCAAGATGCCTGCTCTGCCCCCATGACACGCTCCACAAGGGATAGGAAAACAAAGCAGGACAAGTCATCAGTCAGGAGGACGCTTACAGACAGACCCTTGTAGACTGTGATATTCAGCCGCTCAGCTGCTTGTGTTTGACCTCATCTAGGACTGGGTGGCTGATGGTGAGAAGACTGAAGACAGCATTTCCTTGATTCCTTGCATCGTCTTTCCTCACCTCCTTCTCAAAATGTATTAGAGGTGAGAAGTTTGAACCCCTTGGAACTCCCCCTCCAATGTGTTTTGAAGTGAGGAGAGAGGGTTCACATAATCAAAGATGAAATGATGAAATTCAGCTCAGGAAAGGGGGGTTGGGGGGCTGCTCCATCTTGCCCCAAATAAAGGTTTTAATTGTGAGGATTATAAATATGTGAAGCATGGGGCCTGGTGGAGGGATAAGGTTTGGTGCCTGAAAGGGGAGTGTAACTGTAAAAAGAAATAGAGAGTGAATTCTTGGCGGAGCACGGAGGGAGCTGATTAGGGTGATCAGTTCATTGAACAAATCAAACATGGGTGGAGATTAAGGCTCACAAACAGTAATGTGGAGAGATGGCTGGCTGGAAGGCTGCCACTCCACCGTTTGCTGATCAAAGTGCCACACGCTGCGATTTCATACTAACTTGAAAAGGTTTCAAAGCGGAGCTTAATTTATTTTTCCTTGGAGGTATCACGAGGGATCGTGGCAGCCTGTCTGTCTGTCGACTGTCGGAATCCCAGAATCCCATTCCCTCTCTCCTCTGACCCATGTCAACATTCATAAACAAGCCTAGATAGAGGGGGGGGGGGGACTCAGGAGTGTAATTCTCACCAATGCACGGACCGTGGTGATACGTTGAAATATTAGAATATGGCAAATATTATTGCAGTCTTGCATTCTATCCATGCTGGCTTTCGTGAGCTACCTGATACAGTACATGAAACAGATAGCCTAGCTGTGCTTTCTATGGTAGTGGGCAGCCAGCGAAAGATACGGAGCGTAGGGATTGGCTTAGTGATTGGCTCAGGGTTTTTAATGCCCTTTGGTGCTGCAATAGAGTTACATTAGAAGTGCCCATCCAAGAAGCCTCAAGGTCATTGGCCACATATAAAATGACGTCAAATCACGATATATCTACAGTAGCTTTGATTGGACTGATCATGTAAACATCATACTTTCAAAATCTTAGCTAGCAAGCTAGCAGTCATCATCATGAATCAAGTTGACAATCTACTGGCAAATAATTTTCAAACTTTATTTAGAGAAATAATGAAGAGAATTATAGACGTATCGGTGCTCATCAGCAATTGGACATAAACATTACACAGCAAGTTGGAAATCGCAAATTCAACAATGAGTGGTTTGGAAGGAATCAGTGGCTAACTGAAATCATTGCAAAGCAATCACTGGTCTGATATTCAGTGGAGTGGGTGTGAACGGTCATCCAACTCGGAATTGCAAGTCGGGAGCTCGGGCCTCTTTCTAGAGCTCTGACCTGAAGATCACTGACGTCTTCATGATTCTACTTAGTTTTTTTCCAGAGTTCCCAGTTGTGTTTCAAGCACCATAAATCCAGAGAATGCCAGACTTTGACTACAAAGTTTGATGACAAAATGTTCCCATGGAAGGACTGTCGCGCCACCTTCCTGTTCAAGTTTATTTATTCTATGGTTCTGACTTGGTGTACAGGGAGAATACTGTAAGAACGGGCCATGTTCTGAATTCTGTCGCTGTACATTTCAAAAGTGCTGAAGAAATAGTTATATTGACTATGTCCATCCTAGCTCCCTAATTCATGTCTTAATCATTAATTGAATTGTGGATTGCCTCTCATACGCTCGTTGTCCCGTCATGCCATAGTTTGTACATCTCAATCGTCAGTAGAAACCACTCTTGTTTAAGCCAGTTTGCCATATCACCTAAGTTTTTTTTTAAAGCCAGTAAATGAGGCTGAATTAACTGTTTCGCTGCCAGACAAGGTTCAGCTGATAGCCAGGTGTAGCAGTGGTAAGGTGTTGGGACTGCTGTTGGGAATCTGCTGTTGGGACAGATTTATGTAGGCCCTAACAGTGCTTGTGCCCATAGAAATAAACGTGGCGTGCGTGCGCAGGGGCACGCAATCCTGGAGGTAAGGTCTGAGTGAAAAAGTATGGGAACCCCTGTTCTATGCAAATATTCTAAATGTCAACAAAAAAACCACTGGACAAGTTCATGGAAACATAGCTACTGTTGCAGTTCTGTTTCGCAATCTCCACCATGCCATGCATATGTGATGAGACTGACAGTTTCCCTGAGCCAAGTGAATTCATTTATCAGCATCATTATAATGGATATATCGAATTAAATGGCAATAGAAAGAAAGGTAAAACAAATTAAAATGTACGTACTTTGCTGTCATTTGAGCTGCTTGTTGTGTTGTGTGTTAGCTTTAGTTGGCTAGCTAGCAAAGGAGAAGTAGCTAGCCTGCATAGCTACAGTATATGCCAATGTTTTGTTTAGCATACAGTAGCAACCACTGCAAACAGAATGGATAGAATGAACGACAAGCCCATTTGGCTAGTAACATCGGAATCTCAGAACTAACGATTGGCTTTTGCCTGGACTATTTTGAATGGTGGAAGGATTAGACCAAACAAATGTACTGTCCTCAAAATAATATTTCTTATGAAAACATGTCGTCATTTTTTAAATATGTTGGCAACC
>NW_027260550.1:0-7169 GCF_045791955.1 Oncorhynchus clarkii lewisi
AGACAACAGCAGGGTCAAATAATAATCACCACAGTGGTTGTAGAGGGTGCAACAAGTCAGCACCTCCGGAGTAAATGCACCTCCGGAGTAAATGTCAGTTGGCTTTTCAAAGCCTATCATTCAGAGTATCTCTTCCTCTCTACCGTTGATAACAGCAGGTCTGGGACAAGTTAGCAGATCAAGGTAGAAGGTCAGGGTTCCAAAGCCAAAGCCAGAACAATTGAAACTGTAGCAGCAGCACGACCAGGTGGACTTGGGACAGCAAGGAGTCATCAGCCCATATAGTCCTGAGACATGGACCTAGGGCTCAGGTCATCTGAGGGAAAGAAAGAAAGAGAGAGAGAGAATTAGATAGCAGACAATCACAGTTCCACACAGGACACCGGATAAGACAGTAGAAATACTCCAGATATAACAGACTGACCCTAGCCCCCCGACACAAACTATTGCAGCATAAATACTGGAGGCTGAGACAGGAGGGTTCAGGAGACACTGTGGCCCCGTCTTGACGATACCCCTGGACAGGGCCAAAAAGGCAAGATATAACCCCACCCACTTTTCCAAAGCACAGCCCCCACACCACTAGAGGGATATCTTCAACCTCCAACTTACTACCCTGAGACAAGGCCGAGTATAGGCCACGAAGATCTCCCCCACGGCACGAACCCAATGGGGGGGGGTGCCAACTCAGACAGGAAGATATCGTCAGTGACTCAACCCACTCAAGTGACGCACCCCTCCTAGGGACTCCTGGGCCAGACTACACTCAATCATAGGACCTACTGAAGAGATGAGTCTTCAATAAAGACTTAAAGGTTGAGACTGGGTCTGCGTCTCTCACATGGATAGGCAGACCATTCCATAAAAATGGAGCTTTATAGGAGAAAGCCCTGACTCCAGCTGCTTGCTTAGAAATTGTAGGGACAGTCAGGAGGCCTGCGTTTTGTGACCGTAGCATACGTGTAGGTATGTACGGAAGGACCAAATCGGAAAGATAGGTAGGTGCAAGCCCATGTAATGCTTCGTAGGTTAGCAATGAAACCTTGAAAACAGCCCTAGCTTTAACAGGAAGCCAGTGTAGAGAGGCTAGCACTGGGGTAATTTGATCACATTTTTTGGTTCTAGTCAAGCACTAACTGAAGTTTATCCAGGTAGCCGGAAAGTAGAGCATTGCAGTAGTCTAACCTAGTGACAAAAGCATGGATACATTTTTCTGCGTCATTTTGGTCAAGAACGTTTCTGATTTTTGCAATGTTACGTAGATGGGAAAAAAGCTGTCCTTGACAGTCTTGATATGTTCGTCAAAAGAGAGATCAGGGTCCAGAGTAACACCGAGGTCCTTCACAGTTTTATTTGAGACGACTGTACAACCATTCAAGGTTAATTGTCAAGGTTAATTGTCAGATTCAACAGAAGATCTCTTTGTTTCTTGGGACCGAGAACTAGCATCTCTGTTTTGTTGGAGTTTAAAAATAGAACATTTGCCGCCATCCACTTCCCTAAGTTTGAAACACAGGCTTCCAGGGAGGGCAATTTTGGGGCTTCACCATGTTTCATCGAAATATACAGCTGTGTGTCGTCCACATAGTATTGAAAGATAACATTGATCCCGATTGACATCACCAAGAGGTAACATAGTGAAGACAATAGTGGTGCTAAAAACGGAGCCTTGAGGAACACACCGAAATTTACTGTTGATTTGTCAGAGGACAAACCATCTACAAAGACAAACTGATATCTTTTTGACAGATACGATCTAAACCAGGCCAGAACTTGTCCTTGTAGACCAATTTGGGTTTCCAATCTCTCCAAAAGAATGTGGTGATCGATGGTATCAAAAGCAGCACTAACGTCTAGGATCCCAAGGACAGAGGCAGAGCCTCGGTCTAACGCCTTTAAAAGGTAATTTACCACCTTCGCAGTCTCAGTGCTATGATAGGGTCTAAAACCACACTGAAGTGTTTCGTATACATTGTTTGTTTTCAGGAAGGCAGTGAGTTGCTGTACAACAGGTTTTTCAAAACTTTTTAAGAGGAATGGGAGATTCGATATAGGCCAATAGTTTTTTATATTTTCTGGGTTAAGGTTTGGCTTTATTACTGCCACTTTTAGTGAGTTTGGTACACATCTGGTGGATAGAGAGACATTTATTATGTTCAACATAGGCGGGCCAAGCACAGGAAGCAGCTCATTCAGTAGTTTAGTTGGAATAGGGTCCAGTATGCAGCTTGAAGGTTTAGAGGTCATGATTATTTTCATCAATGTGTCAAGAGATATAGTTTTACAAAACTTTAGTCTCCCTTGATCCTAGGTCTTGGCAGTGAGGAATACACAGATTTAAAGAGGAGTCCATAATTAGCTTTTTTGCTTGTCCATAATTTGCTCAAGACCCAGAGTCTCGAGCTTAATGACGAGTTTGGAGGGTACTATGGTGTTAAATCCTTGTTCATGCTACAAATGATCCCTCACTGGTCTGGGTGGTGCTGGAGATTTGCATTTCATTCAACCAGGTGCTTCTTCTTCCCTCAAACCCCTCTTCCTATAACCCTCTATGATACAGGTATCCTCTCAGTGTGTCTGCGCTTTATCAGCTTGTGTCATTTTGAAACATCATGAAAAGCAATTCTCCTTATTTATTGTACAAATAATAACTCTCAAAGTTCTGTGTGAGAGAGAGTGAGAAGTGAGAGATGGTGAGAGAGTGAAAGAGTGTGAAAGAGTATGTGTGTGACTGAATGACTATAGTTTGTCCCCTAATGTCTGTTTTGTAATGTTAATGGTTCGCTGGTTATTTTCCTGTACCCGTGTGTGAGATATTAGAGAACTGAGTGTAATAATTGAATATAAAGTGAGTGAGGTGTATATAGTCTTTACAATATATATTTTTTAAACACTGTTGATGATAATCGCTGCACTCTTGATTACATAGGGCTGCTGGTTCCTTGTCTGACTGTCTGAAATGGCACCCTATTTCACAGATTTTTACCTAAGCTCCATGGGCCCTTATCAAAAGTACTGCACTATATAGGGAATATGATGCCATTTTGCCTGGGGTCCCCAGAGCGGTATATCATTTTTTCTCCCTCTGCTGGCCTGGAGGATCCAGACAGACCAGGCCACTGTGGCTCACATGGCTGTGTCTCAATACTCTTAAATGGCTTCCTTTCCTTATATTCCTTAATTCTAGAAGAAGCTATACATGACCTGACCAGGAAAGCTCCAGGCCTTAGTTAAAGACCTGGAAGTTTTCCTAGTAAGGTCACATTGTGGGGAAAAGGTCCTTTCCATATTTATATTATATTAAATCTCATCACGGACAACTTGCACGTTTGATCTAATTAGCTTCTTTTAAACTACTTACTACTTTTTTAGCTACTTTGCTACTACTTAGCATGTTAGCTAAATCTTCCCCTAACCCTAACCTTAACCCTTTAACCTAACTCCTAAACTTAACCCCAGGGGCGTAGCCAGTGGGGTGTCCAGGTTTGCACTGGAAACCGCTGCCATCTGATTGGCCACACCGGGTGCCACCCCAAAATATAATGTTCTACATGCAGTTTGATGCTGATTGACATCTCATTTCACCTCTTGTTGAAAGAACATTTATTTTGACGTCCAACTGTTTTAAGGTTTAGCATCGGGTTTAGGTTTCCTGAACAACTTTTACGAAGGATGAGTCGCTGTATAATTTAACGTTAGATCTTTGGCTCCGTTAAGAGACAGTTATTAATCAGATAACCTCTAGCGTCGAGAAATCCCATATCCGGGAGCGTAATCATAGCCTCCAGCCCATTACCATAACGCAACGTTTCCTATTCATGAAAATCGCAAGTTAAATGAAATAAATATATACAAACACAAGCTTAGCCTTTTGTTAACAACACTGTCATCTCAGATTTTCAAAATATGCTTTTCAACCAAAGCTACACAAGCATTTCTGTAAGAGTATTGATAGCCTAGCATAGCATTAAGCCTAGCATTCAGCAGGCAACATTTTCACAGTAACAAGAAAAGCATTCAAATAAAATAATTTACCTTTGAAGAACTTCGGATGTTTTCAATGACGAGACTCTTAGTTAGACAGCAAATGTTCAATTTTTCCAAAAATATTATTTGTGTAGACGAAATAGCTCCGTTTTGTTCATCACGTTTGGCTAAGAAAAACACCGGAATATGCAGTCACTTACAACGCCAAACTTTTTTCCAAATTAGCTCCATAATATCGACAGAAACATGGCAAACGTTGTTTAGAATCAATCCTCATAGTGTTTTTCACATATCTATTCGATAATCTATCAGTTGTGGCAGTTGCCTTCTCACCAGAAGAAAACGGAAAAATACTGCAGCTGGAGATTACGCAATAATTGCGACGGAGGACACCAAGCGACCACCTGGTAGATGTAGTCTCTTATGGTCAATCTTCCAATGATATGCCTACAAATACGTCACAATGCTGCAGACACCTTGGGGAAAACGTGGAAAACATAAGCTGACTCCTAGCTCCTTCACAGCCATATAAGGAGTCATTGCCATGAGGCGGTTTCAAAAAATGCGGCACTTCCTGATTGGATTTTTATCTGGGTTTTTTCTGTAACATCAGTTCTGTGGCACTCACAGACAATATCTTTGCAGTTTTGGAAATGTCAGAGTGTTTTCTTTCCAAAGCTGTCAATTATAGCATCTTTTCGTGACAAAATATCTTGTTTAAAACGGGAACGTTTTTCATCCAACAATTAAAATAGCGCCCCCTATATCCAATAAGAGAGACACCAGATATGCTGTTCCAAAAGGGCCCAATGGTAGGCCAGGCCTAAACTTTAAACTACACATTTTAGTTAGCAGCTGTTAGTATCTAATCTTGTGGATCCCTTAATTATACATTTCCATAGAGATATGACATTATTTAATGTGTATTTCAGACATTTCAAGATCCACAGATGAGGGTCCTGTCTGCACGGATTAAAAACAGTGCAATATTTGCATTTTGTGTGTAATATAATGCACATTGTTTGAATTTGGTGCTTCTCGATACTGTAAAATCAGTGCCTGACCCAGTTTTTTGCTGAAAACAAAGTTTTCAAAAACAAAGTGGCATAGTTAAAGTGGCTAGTGATACATGTATTACATAAGGATACAGTCGATGATATAGAGTACAGTATATACGTATGCATATGAGATGAATAATGTAGGGTAAGTAACATTATATAAGGTAGCATTGTTTAAAGTGGCTAGTGATATATTTACATAATTTCCCATCAATTCCCATTATTAAAGTGGCTGGAGTTAAGTCAGTGTCAGTGTGTTGGCAGCAGCCACTCAATGTTAGTGGTGGCTGTTTAACAGTCTGATGGCCTTGAGATAGAAGCTGTTTTTCAGTCTCTCGGTCCCAGCTTTGATGCACCTGTACTGACCTCGCCTTCTGGATGATAGCGGGGTGAACAGGCAGTGGCTCGGGTGGTTGATGTCCTTGATGATCTTTATGGCCTTCCTGTGACATCGGGTGGTGTAGGTGTCCTGGAGGGCCGGTAGTTTGCCCCCGGTGATGCGTTGTGCAGACCTCACCACCCTCTGGAGAGCCTTACGGTTGAGGGCGGAGCAGTTGCCGTACCAGGCGGTGAAACAGCCCGCCAGGATGCTCTCGATTGTGCATCTGTAGAAGTTTGTGAGTGCTTTTGGTGACAAGCCGAATTTCTTCAGCCTCCTGAGGTTGAAGAGGCGCTGCTGCGCCTTCTTCACAATGCTGTCTGTGTGAGTGGACCAATTCAGTTTGTCTGTGATGTGTATGCCGAGGAACTTAAAACTTTCTACCCTCTCCACTACTGTTCCATCGATGTGGATAGGGGGGTGTTCCCTCTGCTGTTTCCTGAAGTCCACAATCATCTCCTTAGTTTTGTTGACGTTGAGTGTGAGGTTATTTTCCTGACACCACACTCCGAGGGCCCTCACCTCCTCCCTGTAGGCCGTCTCGTCGTTGTTGGTAATCAAGCCTACCACTGTTGTGTCGTCCGCAAACTTGATGATTGAGTTGGAGGCGTGCGTGGCCACGCAGTCGTGGGTGAACAGGGAGTACAGGAGAGGGCTCAGAACGCACCCTTGTGGGGCCCCAGTGTTGAGGATCAGCCGGGAGGAGATGTTGTTGCCTACCCTCACCACCTGGGGGCGGCCCGTCAGGAAGTCCAGTACCCAGTTGCACAGGGCGGGGTCGAGACCCAGGGTCTCGAGCTTGATGACGAGCTTGGAGGGTACTATGGTGTTGAATGCCGAGCTGTAGTCAATGAACAGCATTCTCACATAGGTATTCCTCTTGTCCAGATGGGTTAGGGCGGTGTGCAGTGTGGTTGAGATTGCATCATCTGTGGACCTATTTGGGCGGTAAGCAAATTGGAGTGGGTCTAGGGTGTCAGGTAGGGTGGAGGTGATATGGTCCTTGACTAGTCTCTCAAAGCACTTCATGATGACGGAAGTGAGTGCTACGGGGCGGTAGTCGTTTAGCTCAGTTACCTTAGCTTTCTTGGGAACAGGAACAATGGTGGCCCTCTTGAAGCATGTGGGAACAGCAGACTGGTATAGGGATTGATTGAATATGTCCGTAAACACACCGGCCAGCTGGTCTGCGCATGCTCTGAGGGCGCGGCTGGGGATGCCGTCTGGGCCTGCAGCCTTGCGAGGGTTAACACGTTTAAATGTCTTACTCACCTCGGCTGCAGTGAAGGAGAGACCTCATGTTTTCGTTGCAGGCCGTGTCAGTGGCACTGTATTGTCCTCAAAGCGGGCAAAAAAGTTATTTAGTCTGCCTGGGAGCAGGACATCCTGGTCCGTGACTGGGCTGGATTTCTTCCTGTAGTCCGTGATTGACTGTAGACCCTGCCACATGCCTCTTGTGTCTGAGCCGTTGAATTGAGATTCTACTTTGTCTCTCTGTACTGACGCTTAGCTTGTTTGATAGCCTTGCGGAGGGAATAGCTGCACTGTTTGTATTCGGTCATGTTACCAGACACCTTGCCCTGATTAAAAGCAGTGGTTCGCGCTTTCAGTTTCACGCGAATGCTGCCATCAATCCACGGTTTCTGGTTAGGGAATGTTTTAATCGTTGCTATGGGAACGACATCTTCAACGCACGTTCTAATGAACTCACACACCGAATCAGCGTATTCGTCAATGTTGTGACC
>NW_027260551.1:0-7163 GCF_045791955.1 Oncorhynchus clarkii lewisi
GCCCAGCCCTGTCTGCAAATTGCATTGGGGCAGAACAATCTGCGATTTAACAATAAATAACATACAATTGTTAGTTCGCTTCTCAGTGACCAAGCAACACTGCACTATTTGATGGACAGCACATCAGTGAAATTCGCCAGAGTAGCCTACTGTTCCACCTCTGTGCAACATGTCAATCATGTTGTTTCTTATCAACAAAGGTCGTTTATAGTTAGAACAGACTAAGAAGTTTGTACAACATGTCAAAGTTCTTACAGCAGACAAAGAGATCATTGCCATGGGAGGTGAGGGGAACAGGAAAGAGGGGGAAGCAGCAGTGGAGGGATCAGCAGCTACGTATACAATTGTGTCCATAAAGCAGCACATGCTCAGAAAGTACGGTTGTTTAGCTATCGTTATTAATATTCAATGTGCATTTACGGTAGTATGCTATCTAATGGTAGTTGATCTTTTTTTGCCCAGAGGAATTCCTATTGAATCAGAATTCTGTACCTGCCAGATTCATGTCTGAGTGGAAGGGTCAGATGTACGAGAAGGATGTTCAAATCAAATTGAAAGAAAAGGTGAGAATGTTTGTGTGAAAACCTTCTCGCCAGCAGAGAATCATGCTTTGAGATGGCCATGAGCAGGCAGGAACTCAATCAAACATGCCATAGCAATGTTTATGCAGTGTCTAGGCTTACACACTTTCACCCAAATACATGTAGTTACTTTTTATTCATAAAGCTGTAAGCATCTGCCTGTGAGGATGGTCTACTTGCTAATACAAGTAGTAGTAAGTCTGGAAAGTATTTTAACCTCTCTAGGGTTTGTGGGACGCTAGCGTCCAATCTGGCCAACATCCAGTGAGGTTGCAGAGCGCCAAATTCAATTACATAAATGCTCATTGTTTAAATTCAGAAAACAAAACATATTTTACATAGGTTTAAAGATTAACTTCTTGTTAAACCAACCACAGTGTCATATTTATAAAATGCTTTTCGGCGAAAGCATACCTAGCCCAGAACATACCTAGCCCAGAACATAGCCCAGTTGACAAATTATTACAAACAGTAACCAGCCAAGCAGAAGTGTTACAAAACTCAGAAATAGAGAGAAAATTAATCCCTTACCTTTGATGATCTTCATATGGTGGTAATCACATCAAACTCAATAAATGTTCGATGAAGTCTCTTTATATCCAAAAACCTCCGTTTTGTTAGTGCGGTTTCTTCAGTAATCCACAGTCAAACTCAGTCAAAACAATCAGACAAAAAATCCAAATTGTACCCGTAAAGTTCATCGAAACATGTCAAACGATGTTTATATTCAATCCTCAGGTTGTTTTTTAGCCTAAATGATATTTCAACCGGACAATAACGT
The DNA here is from genome assembly GCF_045791955.1 of Oncorhynchus clarkii lewisi. Lineage (NCBI taxonomy): Eukaryota > Metazoa > Chordata > Actinopteri > Salmoniformes > Salmonidae > Oncorhynchus > Oncorhynchus clarkii. The sequence continues at coordinate 1,363 of NW_027260551.1, forward strand.
CATCATTTATTTAACTAGGCAAGTCAATTAAGAACAAATTCTTATTTTCAATGACAGCCTATGACGGTGGGTTAACTGCCTGTTCAGGGGCAGAACGACAGACCTTGTCAGCTCGGGGGTTTGAACTTGCAACCTTCCGGTTACTAGTCCAACGCTCTAACCACTAGGCTACCCTACCGCCCCGCTCCAAAGGTAAACAAGAAATGCACATGCGCCTGAAAAAACTCTGCGTCACGTTAGGGTCCACTCGTTCAGACTGGTCTTACTCCCTCATTTATAAGAATACAAGCCTGAAACGATTTAAAGTAACTAAAGTCTGTTGACATCTAGTGGAAGCCATAGGAACTGCAAATGGAGTCCTAAGTCAATGGATACTGTAATGGCATTGAATAGACAACTACAAAACCCCAAAAAAACGACTTCCTGAATGGATTTTCTCAGGTTTTCGCCTGCTAAATCAGTTATGTTATACACAGACACTATTTTAACAGTTTTGTAAATGTTATAGTGTTTTCTATCCAAATCTACCAGTTATATGCATATCATATCTTCTGGGCCCGAGTAGCAGGCCATTTAATTTGGGCATGCTTTTCATCCAAAATTCCGAATGCTGCCCCCTACCCTAGAGAGGTTAAACAATTCCACAATCTGATTCGTCCATGGGCTATAAGAATAAGAGTTACGGAGTGAATTCCACAATGATGGGTTCTCTGAACTCTGACAGTCTCGGTTCCTTTTTCACAGAGGGAGAGCTGTATTAAGGATGCAGAGGAAGCTGAGGGCATTAAAAACTACAAGGAGGCTGTGACTAAGAACTTCCTGTGTACAGGAGGGACAGAAGACAAAGTTGAGGACATTGCCTGCAAAGGTACATTCAATCAATGTATCAAGGAAATGTATCACTATGGAAACTAAACACAGTATTACAGGATAATTCTGCATTTTTATACAGTCATTTTTATATTTTCTAGCACATCCCATAGCTGTGTAACCTTTATGAATGGTCATTTACAGTGCCTTGCGAAAGTATTCTGCCCCCTTGAACTTTGGGACCGTTTGCCACATTTCAGGCTTCAAACATAAAGATATAAAACTGTATTTTTTTGTGAAGAATCAACAACAAGTGGGACACAATCATGAAGTGGAACGACATTTATTGGATATTTCAAACTTTTTTAACAAATCAAAAACTGAAAAATTGGGCGTGCAAAATTATTCAGCCCCCTTAAGTTAATACTTTGTAGCGCCACCTTTTGCTGCGATTACAGCTGTAAGTCGCTTGGGGTATGTCTCTATCAGTTTTGCACATCGAGAGACTGACATTTTTTCCCATTCCTCCTTGCAAAACAGCTCGAGCTCAGTGAGGTTGGATGGAGAGCATTTGTGAACAGCAGTTTTCAGTTCTTTCCACATATTCTCGATTGGATTCAGGTCTGGACTTTGACTTGGCCATTCTAACACCTGGATATGTTTATTTTTGAACCATTCCATTGTAGATTTTGCTTTATGTTTTGGATCATTGTCTTGTTGGAAGACAAATCTCCATCCCAGTCTCAGGTCTTTTGCAGACTCCATCAGGTTTTCTTCCAGAATGGTCCTGTATTTGGCTCCATCCATCTTCCCATCAATTTTAACCATCTTCCCTGTCCCTGCTGAAGAAAAGCAGGCCCAAACCATGATGCTGCCACCACCATGTTTGACAGTGGGGATGGTGTGTTCAGCTGTGTTGCTTTTACGCCAAACATAACGTTTTGCATTGTTGCCAAAAAGTTCAATTTTGGTTTCATCTGACCAGAGCACCTTCTTCCACATGTTTGGTGTGTCTCCCAGGTGGCTTGTGGCAAACTTTAAACAACACTTTTTATGGATATCTTTAAGAAATGGCTTTCTTCTTGCCACTCTTCCATAAAGGCCAGATTTGTGCAATATACGACTGATTGTTGTCCTATGGACAGAGTCTCCCACCTCAGCTGTAGATCTCTGCAGTTCATCCAGAGTGATCATGGGCCTCTTGGCTGCATCTCTGATCAGTCTTCTCCTTGTATGAGCTGAAAGTTTAGAGGGACGGCCAGGTCTTGGTAGATTTGCAGTGGTCTGATACTCCTTCCATTTCAATATTATCACTTGCACAGTGCTCCTTGGGATGTTTAAAGCTTGGGAAATCTTTTTGTATCCAAATCCGGCTTTAAACTTCTTCACAACAGTATCTCGGACCTGCCTGGTGTGTTCCTTGTTCTTCATGATGCTCTCTGCGCTTTTAACGGACCTCTGAGACTATCACAGTGCAGGTGCATTTATACGGAGACTTGATTACACACAGGTGGATTGTATTTATCATCATTAGTCATTTAGGTCAACATTGGATCATTCAGAGATCCTCACTGAACTTCTGGAGAGAGTTTGCTGCACTGAAAGTAAAGGGGCTGAATAATTTTGCACGCCCAATTTTTCAGTTTTTGATTTGTTAAAAAAGTTTGAAATATCCAATAAATGTCGTTCCACTTCATGATTGTGTCCCACTTGTTGTTGATTCTTCACAAAAAAATACAGTTTTATATCTTTCTGTTTGAAGCCTGAAATGTGGCAAAAGGTCGCAAAGTTCAAGGGGGCCGAATACTTTCGCAAGGCACTGTACATGTATGGTGTCTCACCTGGCAGTGTGAAAATACAGGTAGGCTATATGACATTGTATTACATGTACAGTATGTGTGCATTCAAAGGTGACTCTGGTGGCGCCCTGTATCTGAAAAATCTAAAACGTCGGATTCAGGTGAGTGTACATTATATAACCTATACTTCCACGTTTAAATACTATGTTTCTTTTATCAGCATGGTGCTGGTTGTATCAAGATAAACAGGAAATTGCACCGGTGACATTCTTGTGAAATGTGCAGAATTAGGTTTCTCTTGAAATGTTGGACCTCTCTAGATGTTTTAAGGCCTTTTTAGTTCAAACTCTCAATTTGTGATGTACTACTATTCCTTTGAATGTGTTTTTGGGAGTTAAACTTGGCCACGTTAAAATAACAATGTCTGTATATCATTAAAGTAATCAACTTATTTTTGTCTTAGGTGGGTGTAATCAGCTGGGGGGTTAAGGACCTGTGTATGGGTAATATCCCAAAGCCTCTTTCAACTGCAACTACTAGAGATTACCACATTAACCTATTCCGAATGCAGAAGTTCCTCAAGGAGCACCTGGGAGAAAAAAAAAATGAAACTAATTATGAGCCTTTAAAATTTGTTGACTGATAATCATATGTGTAACTTGCATACATACTTGCTAAATACAGTAGGCCTATATCAACAATTCAAATAAAATGTAGAAGTTGTGCCCATGCAGAAGTTGTGAAGAGTAGTTCGTTATTTTCAGTCAATGTGATTTTGTCTGTATGTTTATTGTAGGAATATGAAATTAATGTCTGCAACGGTTTAGATTTTTACTACAAATGAACATGATTTGGTTTAGTTCAAATGTGTGTTTGTTGACAGTTCAGTCAAATATCTAATGAAAATCTGCCGTCTTTGACCTGTTGTGTAGTTGGTTATGCATCAAAACACAATGATTGTCTTTGGACTTTACTTTGGTCAAGACCCAAAAGATAGTTTTACGGTAAGGGGCATGTCCTGGTTAATTTTCAACCCAGTCAAGTGTTCCGAGAAATTATTTTGAATTTTGCCAGTGGAGATGACAGTTGTGACAATGATGTTTTGTGTGTCATTGTTAGATTACAGTGGCTTTTGGGCATGGCATATTTTTTAAATCCAATACATTTTTCATTTTTTATTTCAATCTATGTGGGTACATCTTCTCATTCTAAATCAGGGATGGGCAACTTTGATGGGGGTGGGGGCCACAAATATCCGGCACTCATCATGAGGAGCCACAGTGGTTCGTGGGTTTGCATTCCCACATCCATACTCCCCCCCTCCACCTTGCGAAAAAAACATTTTAGCAGCCCCCCCCTCATCAAATCAAATCAAATTTTATTGGTCACATTCACGTGTTTAGTAGATGTTATTTGGAGGCCCTGCAGTTGTGGGCAGTACCAGGCGGTGATGCAGCACAACAGGATGCTCTCAATTGTTCATCTGTAAAAGTTTGTGAGAGTTTTAGGTGACAAGTCAAATTTCTTCAGCCTCCTGTCTGTGTGGGTGGACCATTTCAGTTTGTCATTTAGTTCAGTTACCTTGCGTTCTTGGTTAATGACAGGGAAGAGAAACATTTTCCGTTTTAAAGTTAATTTCCAATTCTGCACACTTGGCCATGGGGCATAGAGAAAGTTTTTCCATTTTAAAGCAAGTTTTCTGCAATTCTACACATTTTGCCATGCGGCGGAGAGTTAAATGTGTAGTATTACAGCTAATTTCCTGCAATTCTACACATTTTGCCATAGGTTGGAGGCAAATGTTTGCAGTTTTTAATATGATAACTGATGATCAATGGGTCCCACCCCTGTCGGTAATTCTGCCATGCTTACTACAAGTTTAGATAGCTGGCCGCAAGACTAATTTACCAATCTAAAAATGTTTTGCTGACAAGGGCTAAATGAGTGACTGCTGATGCACAACCGAATTTCGAAATTGCACCTTGTGTATTCTATTATTATTGAATAAAATAAAATGTGTCAAATTGGTCCATGGGTCTACAAAAGGGATAGGCCGCCAGTTGCCCATCCCTGTTCTAAATCAACTAATATGGCAGTTGAATTACTCTAAGTCATTTCTACCATTATGAGAACATTGTGTCACCAGCAAGATTAGTAACACCAATGATGGGAACACCAATGACAAATCTGCGGTAAATTTAGTAACTCCAACGACACGTTAGATTTAGACATATCAAAATGTCACGACATGAAATGAAAGCATGCGATTTATTGGGCTACAGATTAAATAAATTAGGATGAACTTCACAGGGTGGTGAAAGTGCACAGTGATGAACTGGATGCTCCTTTCAATAAATATCAAGGGTCTTATTCTGGTACCATGAGGATTGATGCTTGGCTGCTGTTTGACAAATAAAAATAATCTCACACTTTTGTCCATAATAATCTCATCATGTACAGTATACCGCACTGTATCTGCAAGCTGTTGGCTATTTAATTTAATTTTTTATTTAACCTTAATTTAACTACGCATGTCAGTTAAGAACAAATTCTTATTTACAATGATGGCCTACTTGTAAAGCCCCCCACCCCCCCACCCCACCCCGGCCAAACCCTCCCCTAACCCGGACAAAGCTGGGCCGATTGTGCGTCACCCTATGGGACTCCTGATCACGGTTGGTTGTGATACAGCCCGGGATCAAACCCGGGTCTGACGTGACGCCTACTAGCACTGCGCTACCCGGGAGCCCCCAAGCACACATGCCAATACCAGAGTTGATACTTTCACTATGCCTACGCACAACATTTTGTGACAGAACCAGTAGGCCAGTAGTAACTTTTATTTTTGATACGGCTCATGGGAATTTATGTCCACTACGTATTTACGCACAGACTTTTATCCACAACAAGTCAGTTTGATAGAAACGCAACTCTGATAGGAAAATGCACTGTGGTTTTTATTTTAGATTTTAGAATAGTGACATGAAAATCTGTCACCAATTCGATGGAAACCTAGCTATAGACACCCACAAAACAAGCTTGTAAGAATTATACTTAAACTCCCCCTCATACTCATCTGGATATCAAGCATTTTAAGCAGCTTTGCTGGCTATCATTGAAAAAAAACTGAAAAAGAGAAAAAGAGTAGTATTGATTCAACTTGGTCTGGTTCACAGAATTATCAAGGACTAG
>NW_027260552.1:0-7151 GCF_045791955.1 Oncorhynchus clarkii lewisi
ATGGACTCAGTACTGGTACCTCGTGTATACAGCCAAGTTATCATGGACTCAGTACTGGTACCCTGAGTATACAGCCAAGTTATCATGGACTCAGTACTGGTACCCTGAGTATACAGCCAAGTTATCATGGACTCAGTACTGGTACCCTGAGTATACAGCCAAGTTATCATGGACTCAGTACTGGTACCCTGAGTATACAGCCAAGTTATCATGGACTCAGTACTGGTACCCTGAGTATACAGCCAAGTTATCATGGACTCAGTACTGGTACCCTGAGTATACAGCCAAGTTATCATGGACTCAGTACTGGTACCCTGAGTATACAGCCAAGTTATCATGGACTCGAGAACGACTGAGTATACAGCCAAGTTATCATGGACTCAGTACTGGTACCCTGAGTATACAGCCAAGTTATCATGGACTCAGTACTGGTACCCCGTGTATACAGCCAAGTTATCATGGACTCAGTACTGGTACCCTGAGTATATAGCCAAGTTATCATGGACTCAGTACTGGTACCCCGAGTATATAGCCAAGTTATCATGGACTCAGTACTGGTACCCCGAGTATACAGCCAAGTTATCATGGACTCAGTACTGGTACCCTGAGTATACAGCCAAGTTACCATGGACTCAGTACTGGTACCCTGAGTATACAGCCAAGTTATCATGGACTCAGTACTGGTACCCTGAGTATACAGCCAAGTTATCATGGACTCAGTACTGGTACCCTGAGTATACAGCCAAGTTATCATGGACTCAGTACTGGTACCCTGAGTATACAGCCAAGTTATCATGGACTCAGTACTGGTACCCTGAGTATACAGCCAAGTTATCATGGACTCAGTACTGGTACCCTGAGTATACACTGGCCAAGCCAAGTTATCATGGACTCAGTAGTACTGGTACCCTGAGTATACAGCCAAGTTATCATGGACTCAGTACTGGTACCCTGAGTATACAGCCAAGTTATCATGGACTCAGTACTGGTACCCTGAGTATACAGCCAAGTTATCATGGACTCAGTACTGGTACCCTGAGTATACAGCCAAGTTATCATGGACTCAGTACTGGTACCCTGAGTCTACAGCCAAGTTATCATGGACTCAGTACTGGTACCCTGAGTATACAGCCAAGTTATCATGGACTCAGTACTGGTACCCTGAGTATACAGCCAAGTTATCATGGACTCAGTACTGGTACCCTGAGTATACAGCCAAGTTATCAGTACTGGTACCCTGAGTATACAGCCAAGTACTGGTACCCTCAGAGTATACAGCCAAGTTATCATGGACTCAGTACTGGTACCCTCAGTACTGGTATATACAGCCAAGTTATCATGGACTCAGTACTGGTACCCTGAGTATACAGCCAAGTTATCTCAGTACTGGTACCCTGAGTATACAGCCAAGTACTGACTCAGTACCCCTGAGTATACAGCCAAGTTATCATGGACTCAGTACTGGTACCCTGAGTATACAGCCAAGTTATCATGGACTCAGTACTGGTACCCTGAGTATACAGCCAAGTTATCATGGACTCAGTACTGGTACCCTGAGTATACAGCCAAGTTATCATGGACTCAGTACTGGTACCCTGAGTATACAGCCAAGTTATCATGGACTCAGTACTGGTACCCTGAGTATACAGCCAAGTTATCATGGACTCAGTACTGGTACCCTGAGTATACAGCCAAGTTATCATGGACTCAGTACTGGTACCCTGAGTATACAGCCAAGTTATCATGGACTCAGTACTGGTACCCTGAGTATACAGCCAAGTTATCATGGACTCAGTACTGGTACCCTGAGTATACAGCCAAGTTATCATGGACTCAGTACTGGTACCCTGAGTATACAGCCAAGTTATCATGGACTCAGTACTGGTACCCTGAGTATACAGCCAAGTTATCATGGACTCAGTACTGGTACCCTGAGTATACAGCCAAGTTATCATGGACTCAGTACTGGTACCCTGAGTATACAGCCAAGTTATCATGGACTCAGTACTGGTACCCTGAGTATACAGCCAAGTTATCATGGACTCAGTACTGGTACCCTGAGTATACAGCCAAGTTATCATGGACTCAGTACTGGTACCCTGAGTATACAGCCAAGTTATCATGGACTCAGTACTGGTACCCTGAGTATACAGCCAAGTTATCATGGACTCAGTACTGGTACCCTGAGTATACAGCCAAGTCATGGACTCAGTACTGGTATCGTGTATACACAAGTTATCAGTACTGGTACCCTGAGTATACAGCCAAGTTATCATGGACTCAGTACTGGTACCCTGAGTATACAGCCAAGTTATCATGGACTCAGTACTGGTACCCTGAGTATACAGCCAAGTTATCATGGACTCAGTACTGGTACCCTGAGTATACAGCCAAGTTATCATGGACTCAGTACTGGTACCCTGAGTATACAGCCAAGTTATCATGGACTCAGTACTGGTACCCTGAGTATACAGCCAAGTTATCATGGACTCAGTACTGGTACCCTGAGTATACAGCCAAGTTATCATGGACTCAGTACTGGTACCCTCAGTACTGGTATATACAGCCAAGTTATCATGGACTCAGTACTGGTACCCTGAGTATACAGCCAAGTTATCATGGACTCAGTACTGGTACCCTGAGTATACAGCCAAGTTATCATGGACTCAGTACTGGTACCCTGAGTATACAGCCAAGTTATCATGGACTCAGTACTGGTACCCTGAGTATACAGCCAAGTTATCATGGACTCAGTACTGGTACCCTGAGTATACAGCCAAGTTATCATGGACTCAGTACTGGTACCCTGAGTATACAGCCAAGTTATCATGGACTCAGTACTGGTACCCTGAGTATACAGCCAAGTTATCATGGACTCAGTACTGGTACCCTGAGTATACAGCCAAGTTACCATGGACTCAGTACTGGTACCCTGAGTATACAGCCAAGTTACCATGGACTCAGTACTGGTACCCTGAGTATACAGCCAAGTTACCATGGACTCAGTACTGGTACCCTGAGTATATAGCCAAGTTATCATGGACTCAGTACTGGTACCCTGAGTATACAGCCAAGTTATCATGGACTCAGTACTGGTACCCTGAGTATACAGCCAAGTTATCATGGACTCAGTACTGGTACCCTGAGTATACAGCCAAGTTATCATGGACTCAGTACTGGTACCTCGTGTATACAGCCAAGTTATCATGGACTCAGTACTGGTACCCTGAGTATACAGCCAAGTTATCATGGACTCAGTACTGGTACCCTGAGTATACAGCCAAGTTATCATGGACTCAGTACTGGTACCCTGAGTATACAGCCAAGTTATCATGGACTCAGTACTGGTACCCTGAGTATACAGCCAAGTTATCATGGACTCAGTACTGGTACCCTGAGTATACAGCCAAGTTATCATGGACTCAGTACTGGTACCCTGAGTATACAGCCAAGTTATCATGGACTCAGTACTGGTACCCTGAGTATACAGCCAAGTTATCATGGACTCAGTACTGGTACCCTGAGTATACAGCCAAGTTATCATGGACTCAGTACTGGTACCCTGAGTATACAGCCAAGTTATCATGGACTCAGTACTGGTATACAGCCCATGGACTCAGTACTGGTACCCTGAGTATATAGCCAAGTTATCATGGACTCAGTACTGGTACCCTGAGTATACAGCCAAGTTATCATGGACTCAGTACCCTGAGTATACAGCCAAGTTATCATGGACTCAGTACTGGTACCCTGAGTATACAGCCAAGTTATCATGGACTCAGTACTGGTACCTGTGTATACAGCCAAGTTATCATGGACTCAGTACTGGTACCCTGAGTATACAGCCAAGTTATCATGGACTCAGTACTGGTACCCTGAGTATACAGCCAAGTTATCATGGACTCAGTACTGGTACCCTGAGTATACAGCCAAGTTATCATGGACTCAGTACTGGTACCCTGAGTATACAGCCAAGTTATCATGGACTCAGTACTGGTACCCTGAGTATACAGCCAAGTTATCATGGACTCAGTACTGGTACCCTGAGTATACAGCCAAGTTATCATGGACTCAGTACTGGTACCCTGAGTATACAGCCAAGTTATCATGGACTCAGTACTGGTACCCTGAGTATACAGCCAAGTTATCATGGACTCAGTACTGGTACCCTGAGTATACAGCCAAGTTATCATGGACTCAGTACTGGTACCCTGAGTATACAGCCAAGTTATCATGGACTCAGTACTGGTACCCTGAGTATACAGCCAAGTTATCATGGACTCAGTACTGGTACCCTGAGTATACAGCCAAGTTATCATGGACTCAGTACTGGTACCCTGAGTATACAGCCAAGTTATCATGGACTCAGTACTGGTACCCTGAGTATACAGCCAAGTTATCATGGACTCAGTACTGGTACCCTGAGTATACAGCCAAGTTATCATGGACTCAGTACTGGTACCCTGTAGTATACAGCCAAGTTATCATGGACTCAGTACTGGTACCCTGAGTATACAGCCAAGTTATCATGGACTCAGTACTGGTACCTCGTGTATACAGCCAAGTTATCATGGACTCAGTACTGGTACCCTGAGTATGCCAAGTTATCATGGACTCAGTACTGGTAGTATACAGCCATCATGGACTCAGTACTGGTACCCTGAGTATGGACTCAGTACTGGTACCCTGAGTATACAGCCAAGTTACTGGTACCCTGAGTATACAGCCAAGTTACTCAGTACTGGTACCCTGAGTATACAGCCAAGTTATCATGGACTCAGTACTGGTACCCTGAGTATACAGCCAAGTTATCATGGACTCAGTACTGGTACCCTGAGTATACAGCCAAGTTATCATGGACTCAGTACTGGTACCCTGAGTATACAGCCAAGTTATCATGGACTCAGTACTGGTACCCTGAGTATACAGCCAAGTTATCATGGACTCAGTACTGGTACCCTGAGTATACAGCCAAGTGGACCAGTACTGGAGTATACAGCCAAGTTATCATGGACTCAGTACTGGTACCCTGAGTATACAGCCAAGTTATCATGGACTCAGTACTGGTACCCTGAGTATACAGCCAAGTTATCATGGACTCAGTACTGGTACCCTGAGTATACAGCCAAGTTATCATGGACTCAGTACTGGTACCCTGAGTATACAGCCAAGTTATCATGGACTCAGTACTGGTACCTCGTGTATACAGCCAAGTTATCATGGACTCAGTACTGGTACCCCGTGTATACAGCCAAGTTATCATGGACTCAGTACTGGTACACCGTGTATGTAGCCAAGTTATCATGGACTCAGTACTGGTACCCCATGTATACAGCCAAGTTATCATGGACTCAGTACTGGTACACCGTGTATGTAGCCAAGTTATCATGGACTCAGTACTGGTACCCCGTGTATACAGCCAAGTTATCATGGACTCATTGTCTTTATTTCTCTTGTTATTATTTGTCTACTATTTCTCATTTGTTTCTCTCTCTGCTTTGCTGGGAAGGGCCCTTAAGCATTTCACTGTTAGTCTACACCTGTTGTTTACTCTCTCTCTCTGCATTTTTACAAAATGTAATTTGATTGTAGTGCTTGGTGTTGTGCTGTAACAGCGCAACTGTTAAATTGATGGTACACTGAATGAATGGAAGCTAATGGGAAATAGGGCAAGAGAACAGAGAGAGAGAGCGAGACTGCACTGGGTCAACTATTCTCTGATAGATCATAAAGACATTATGGCCTCTGACCACCCATGAGACAGACGCCTTTCAATGCATGATTACTACATTTCCAATATTTGAAATAAATTCAACAGAAACCAACCTCATTTCTAAAGCTACCCATACAGTACTTCTTCAAATGTGGGAACTCGTTATTTGTAAGAGAGAAAGCAATCGAAACAGTGATTCAGAATGACACCCATGTAGCCTACTGCCCCCACTTAGTTTGCATTTTGGAAATCCAAACCAGCAATAAGGAGATATACAAAAAACATCCAGTGCTCCCTTACCAGGGCTCCCCTACCAGGACTCCGTTACCAGGGCTCCCCTACCAGGACTCCGTTACCAGGGCTCCCCTACCAGGACTCCCTTACCAGGACTCCCTTACCAGGACTACCCTACCAAGGCTCTCCTAACAGGGATCCCCTACCAGGGTTCCCTACCAGGACTCCCCTACCAGGACTCCCTTACCAGGGCTCCCCTACCAGGACTCCCCTACCAGGACTCCCGTACCAGGGCTCCCCTACCTGGACACCCTTACCAGGGCTCCCCTACCAGGGTTCCCCTACCAGGGCTCTCCTACCAGGGCTCCCCTACCAGGACTCCCCTACAAGGGCTCCCCTACCAGGACTCCCCTACCAGGGCTCCCCTACCAGCACTCCCCTACCAGGGCTCCCCTACCAGGACTCCGTTACCAGGGCTCCCCTACCAGGACTCCCTTACCAGGGTTCCCCTACCAGGGCTCCCCTACCAGGACTCCCCTACCAGGACTCCCCTACCAGGACTCCCCTACCAGGGCTCCCCTACCAGGACTCCCCTACCAGGGCACCCTTACCAGGACTCCCCTACCAGGGCTCCCCTACCAGGACTCCCCTACCAGGGCTCCCCTACCAGGACGCCCCTACCAGGACTCCCCTACCAGGGCTCTCCTACCAGGGCTCCCCTACCAGGACTCCCCTACCAGGGCTCCCCTACCAGCACTCCCCTACCAGGGCTCCCCTACCAGGACACCCCTACCAGGACTCCCCTACCAGGGCTCCCCTACCAGGACTCCCCTACCAGGACTCCCCTACCAGGACTCCCCTACCAGGGCTCCCCTACCAGGACTCCCATACCTGGACACCCTTACCAGGGCTCCCCTACCAGGGTTCCCCTACCAGGACTCCCCTACCAGGGCTCCCCTACCAGGACTCCCCTACCAGGACTCCCCTACCAGGGCTCTCCTACCAGGGCTCTCCTACCAGGGCTCCCCTACCAGGACTCCCCTACCAGGGCACCCTTACCAGGGCTCCCCTACCAGGGTTCCCCTACCAGGGCTCTCCTACCAGGGTTCCCCTACCAGGACTCCCCTACCAGGGCTCCCCTACCAGGACTCCCCTACCAGGACTCCCCTACTAGGACTCCCTTACCAGGGCTCCCCTACCAGGG
>NW_027260553.1:0-7106 GCF_045791955.1 Oncorhynchus clarkii lewisi
AGTAGGTCACATGACCTATTGACGTTTTACATTTGGAAAAATTCATGTAAAAATGTGTGAGATGAAAATGGACAAACTACAGGGTGTGCAATATAGAAAGGTAGTCAGTGGACAATCTGAACCCAGTTTGAAGTCATTAGGTGACATGACCAAGGAGCTATTGAAATTTTAAATTTGGAAATTTTATGGAAAAACGTGTGAGATGAAAATGGACAAACTAAAGGGTGTGCAATGTGTAGGCCCACTAAGTGGACATTCTGAACCTTGTTTGAAGTCAGTAGGTCACATGACCAAGGAGCTATTGAAATTTTAAATATGGAAAAATGTATGTAAAATCTTGTGAGATGAAATTTGAAAAACTGAAGGGTGTGCGTGCGTTGTAGAAGGGTAGTCATTGGACATTCTGAACCTTGTTTGAAGTCATTAGGTCACATGACCAAGGAGCTATTGAAATGTTTTATTTGGAAACATTTATGGAAAAACGTGTGAGATGAAAATGGACAAACTAAAGGGTGTGCAATAGAGAAGCGTAGTCAGTGGACATTCTGAACCTTGTTTTAAGTTAGTAGGTCACATGACCAATGAGCTATTGAAATTCAAAAGTGCAAATTAATCATTTAAAATAGTGCAAGATGTAAATCGACAAAAAAAAAATGTGTGTCTGTGCCATCGGGTTAGCTATAACCAGTTTTTCACGTTTTTGGAGTAATGGTTAAAGAGATAATGACATTTTTAAAATGTGATTTGTCACTATGTTGACGGTCCCTAACTGCTGTTGGTGGACATAAGGAAAACTACAGGTGAATCTCCGTTGAATATCCAACCTGACATTGTTTTTACCTCGGTCATTAGACTTGCAGAAGTGCATTTAATATTTCTGTCCATATCTGTCCGGTTTTAGGAACGTGTATAATGACTACATCATAATGTCTTAAACAACTTTACTTTAGACAAATGGAAAAACTGTCATTAGCTAGTTAAAATCCGGTGGCTTCCATGCAATCTGAGCTAGCTAAATAGCTAGCTTTATACTGCAGCTAAAAGTCAATCTGGTGACATCAAAATATCAAAGACTTTCCTAATTATTTGCCTCCTTTCGAATGTAATTTCATTTCCAAGCCACTATAATGATTATATCGTCATCAGTGCTCATTGACGAAGCATTAAGTAGAATGCTCAGTTGGGCATCAGTCCAAAACCAACGTTCAAAACAATATTGTGACTAAACATACAACCCATCAATATTTACAAATGACATGTATTCATTATCTCGTTACAATAAACTTATTAAATAAAGATTTGTATAATATAAATTGCAAATGCAGTCTTTCCTGAAGTTTGACATTTTAATCTTCGTCATCCTCTCTGAATGTCAATTTGGAGAAAACACCCATTTTTTTATATAAAAACATGCAACAAGAATTGTTCAGGCTTGTGTCTTGTAATAGTAACTTTATAGTCGTCCTTACCTTTGCCTGACTGTTGGGTATCTGAAGTCATGTCTACAAGTGGAGATGCAGCTGACGTTTTATAGCAGTATGGGGCATATGCCTAGTTGTAGGGTACTATGTGTAACCAGGGTTGGTAACAGATTACATGTAAGGGATTACAGAAACCGGTAACTGTAATCCATTCTGTTACCAGCAGAAATATTGTAAACAGATTACACAAGATATTTTGAGAAACTATAATTCTTGAAGATTTTAAATTCAGAAAGGAGGTTTGCTGAAAAAAATCTTTGACACTTCTCTGTTTTCAAAATGACATTCAAATCAGCATTGAAAAAAAAGGTTAAAGTTTAAATTTGTTCCACCTGAGCGAGTCTGACCACAAGTGGCGAGACCACGATGATGACACAGCAAATGTGTTTGATGGATCGCGGGAAAAGAGCTGAGACAGTTCAAGCTCTGTCTTCCAATGGTGCAACTGTATGTCGGCATCCAACGATTATCCAATTTGAATAAACACTTGGAGGTAAGGATGACAGCAGTGGTGTAGACAATGGCGATACAGATTTCACTTATTTTTTATATCTACATAGCGCGTTGATGTGAATCACACTGCTGCTCTCTCATTTAGCTATTTGTGCTTTACAGATTGAGGTTGTTGTGGATAGCTGTTCACAAATCTAAATGTGTATTTGAACACAAAAAAGATCTGATTGAACCCTTGTGTGGTGTTCGGGTCTGTGGGATCCATTTTTAATGTTTACTGAAAGAAAAATTACACAATGAATCATTTTTTCAACCTGAAAATCATTGGTCTTGGCTAATTGTCTGTGAAGAACATGTAAAATAACACATTTTCATTGAGTGCACACTGTGCACCCCCCTACTTATAACATGTGGTGTTCAGGTCCACTGGAGCTGTGTGTAATAGAAGTGTGGAAAAGTGTGTGTATAGGTGAAAACAAAAAAAAGGTAACAAAAAGGTTTGCTGTGTGCCTCAGTCTGTCTTCCCACCCTGGGCCTACTGTTTCAACATAGCACCAAGAACCTGTCTGTCTCCCTGCCTGTCTGCCTGTCTCCCGCTTTTCTCATACTCTTTAAACTTTGTAGTGTGTGAAACTACACAATGTCTTGGGGGAACCCGCACAATGTTATTACACAGCATTATTTCCATACATTGTAAAAAACGAATGCATTATTTTCCCCACACTCTAACCCAGCCAGGTGCAAATTGGGGAGTGACAACAAATAGCTTGCATGTGTGGCTCCATACCACATTCGAGAAAACATAGAAAAAATAATGGAACCGCATAGAAAAAAAAGTATCTCTGCTCGGGGGGCCTGAGAAATCATTTTGCAGAGAGAGAAGCTAGTGTGGAAGAAGCGTCTTCAACTTTGGAAGCTGAAGAATTTCAATTTAAAGTCTGACAGTGAGTTGGAAGAAGAGGATGAGATTGACCCCAGCTAGCTCCAGGACCAGCTCATCATCATCCTGCAGGAGGAGAAATATGGATGTTAAGAAATTGTGACATTTTTTGGTACTCTTGTCCAAGGAATGAGCCACCCTGCATGGCTGCTAATGTGAGAAGGATGCAACCAGGGCCTGACGCGGATGGCGGATACTCATGTGCAGGACATTAAGTCTTCTTTTGATCTGTTTATCCCAGACATCATCAAGAAAATCATTCTGGACTGCACTAATTTGGAGGGAAGGCGTTGATAACCGAGACACCAGACCAGCTCGACGGCAGAGAGACATGCTAGCTGCAATCAGGTCAGTGTGGGACAAATGGGTGGACTCCCTTCCCCTGATTTACAACCCTGGGCCCATTACTGTTGATGAGCAGCTTATGCCATTTAGGGGCTGCTGCCCCTTCAGGCAGTACATACCGTCTAAACCCGCAAAATATTTGTCCACCCACACAAGACGCGATCAGGACAAGCAGGTTGAAATATCAATGAACCAACTATATTCATTTGGGGAAAGCTAGCTTGTTTTTGCCAGCTAATTTGTCCTGCGATTTAAACATTATGTTGTTATTTTACCTGAAATGCACAAGGTCCTCTACTCCGACAATTAAAATGATACCACTACCGATAACCGACATTTAAAATTGAGCGGCCTTTTAACTGAAGTGTCTGTGTGATGAGAGACGGTGATGCCCTAAACAAACAATGAGTGTATGACTACTGGCTCTCTCAAGGATACCTTGACTTGCATTGCATACTCTCACTGCAGAAACATTTTCTCATGAAAACATGTGACTTATAGTTAGAGAAAATTATTTGTGCAACCGTGCCCTTCTACAAGCAGGAAACCAGTTGTGGAAGAACCAGAAATGTGGCATGTCTGTTTGTTATTAAGCCTAGAAAATGACTCTGTCAATTATCTTGTCATCTTTTTGGCTAACCACATTGGAACACTAATCTTTAAAGACATGAACTGGCAGAACAGGTTTAAGCTAAGTATTGTGTCATTGTTTTCAGGAAGGTCTACCAATGGCAAGGACGGGAGAGGTGACAGGAGAGACAGGTTGAGGGACAGGAGGGGTGATGGGAGAGACAGGAGAGGTGATAGGAGAGACAGGATGAGAGACAGGAGGGGTAATGGGAGAGACAGGAGAGGTGATAGGAGAGACGGGATGGGGGACAGGAGGGGTGATGGGAGAGACAGGAGAGGTGATAAGAGAGACAGGATGGGGGACAGGAGGGGTGATGGGAGAGACAGGATGTGGGACAGGAGGGGTGAGAGGAGAGACAGGAGGGGTGAGAGGAGAGACAGGAGAGGTGATAGGAGAGACAGGAGGGGTGATAGGAGAGACAGGAGGGGTGATAGGAGAGACAGGAGGGGTGATAGGAGAGACAGGATGGGTGAGAAGAGAGACAGGGGGGTGAGAGGAGAGACAGGAGGGGTGAGAGGAGAGACAGAAGGGGTGATAGGAGGGACAGGAGGGGTGGTAGGAGAGACAGAAGGGGGTAGGAGAGACAGGAGGGGTGACAGGGGGGGTGAGAGGAGAGACAGGAGGGGTGAGAGGAGAGACAGGAGGGGTGAGAGGAGAGACAGAAGGGGTGATAGGAGAGACAGAAGGGGTGAGAGGAGAGACAGGGGGGTGAGAGGAGAGACAGGGGGGTGAGAGGAGAGACAGGAGGGGTGAGAGGAGAGACAGGAGGGGTGATAGGAGAGACAGGAGGGGTGATAGGAGACTGGAGGGGTGATAGGAGGACAGGGGGTGATAGGAGAGACAGGATGGGTGATAGGAGAGACAGGAGGGGTGATAGGATTGACAGGAGGGGTGATAGGGAGGGCCAGAGGGAGGGACAGCTTAGATAATGGCAGGGACAGGAGATGTGAAATCACATGATTTCATGAGAAATATTTCCACAGTGAGGGTGTGTAATGCAAGTTGAGGTGTCCTTGGATGAATGTCAACAAGAGGCCTACACCAACATTGCTAAAAACCCACACAAAGGTTCCATCTAACTGAAGTGTGGGGTAACATTAAATAAATGCTCCCCACTGCTGTACATCTTTATACATATAATTTAAAGGAAAAAGCACATTAGAAAAAACATCCCCTATACCTTTCTATTTCAAATCATTCAGTTCAGTTCCCATCTTTATAACCTAAAGGCTACTCACCAGACAGATAAACTTTGCTGTTCATGTTCGGAGTGAAGATCTGTCAGTCTCAAGCCCTGTGTGAGAGTACTAGTAGTAGCAGTAGTAGTAGTAGTAGTAATAATAGTAATAGTAGTACTAGTAGTAGTCATTTCTGTACTCATGTAAGGATACTAAAGAGACACAGTTTGAGAGTGGGTCTTCCCATGCTATGCTAGGCTATCGATAAATTTACACAAATGCTTGTCTTGCTTTGTCTGTAAAGCATAATTTCAAAATCTGAGATGACAGGGTGATTAACAACAGGCTAAGCTGTGTTTCACTATATTTCATGAATATGAATATTTTCTAGTAAGATTTTTTGTCCGTTGGGTTATGCTAATTAGTGTAGTTGATGACTTAGAATGGAGTGGATTAAATTCCTATAAAGCATTGGTCAGGGATGATTTTAACTGTAAAACTAAGTAAGATTTGTATCGGGTATACCGTCCATATAATCTAATGTTGAGAAAGTTTAAGACAAAAGTATCTATGTTAGTGTTGGCGGCACTGGGTCACAGATCTAAGTAAGACATTTCGAGGTAAGTAAGTTTGGGTCCGTAATGACCCAAGGTATCTATGGCCATTACCAATGTAAACTATCTAACAGTAAGACCTAAAAGTAAAACTGGTTGGTATACAGTAGCCGGAAAACGTAATATAGAAGGCGAAATAAAGTCAAGTAAATTACGTTAGTCTAGGACGATGAGTAAGTGAGATTAAGTATGACACTAGAGTACATCCATAGAAAGTGAGAATACATATTAGAAAATCAATATAGTAATTGAGTATGCATAACAGTAATTGAATAAACATTGGTGGTAAATCCTCAAAGGAGGTCCCGGAATTAACCGGGGATGAGAGGTAAATCTAATGCCCAAAATGGAGAAAGAAGTACGAATTTGAGAGACGTCTAGATGCAGAAAAATTAGAATGAATGATAAAGTAGATACATAAGACATGTTTAGATAGTCAAGGGAAACAGCAGGTCGAGGGTTAAATACTTGGCTGTCTGAAGCCCGGAAAAGAAGACAAGAAGGCAAGTGTAGAGAAAGAGAGAGAGAAAGTTTCAAGAAGGATATCAGCAGGGGAAAAATGATGTGCGTGTGAGATAGGTTTATTGACCAGTCAAAAGTCATAAGAAGCGATAACTCGTATACGTGTGAGACCTAATAACTTATCAAAAGTCACAATAGTAATTATTCCTACATTCTGAGACGGAGAAAGAGAGACAGAGAGCAAGATAGAGAGAGAGACAGAGAGCAAGATAGAGAGAGAGAGACAGAGAGCAGGATAGACAGAGAGACAGAGAGCAGGATAGAGAGAGAGACAGAGAGCAAGATAGAGAGAGAGACAGAGAGCAAGATAGAGAGAGACAGAGAGCAGGATAGACAGAGAGACAGAGAGCAGGATAGAGAGACAGAGACAGAGAGCAGGATAGAGAGAGAGACAGAGAGCAAGAGAGAGAGAGAGACAGAGAGCAATATAGAGCAGGATAGAGAGAGAGAGAGACAGAGAGAGAGAGACAGAGAGCAATATAGAGAGAGAGACAACGAGAGCGAGAGCAGAGAGAAAGTTTCAAGCTAGACACAGGGATACCAGAGATGTTATGGTTAAAATGAGTGACAGATGTGGGATTTATTAAAGGAGTTCTACCTGTAACTGTTTCTCCTGAATTATTTGATTGACCTAATTGAAGGCAGTATTTATTAAAACCAGAAGTAATAGCAGGGATTATGCCTATGTTTAATTAAAAAATTGATAATGATGTTATTATTGGAGGAGAATAAGTTGTTGTTTTTTTTCTACTTGTCCATGTTTTTAGTCCGAAAGGCTCCTCCACCCTTAGTGGGAAAGAGAATGGTGCTGGATTTATAAGGATTAAATACAAGTATTATTTTAAGAGTTTCCTGCGTCCCTGATTCTAGTACTCTCCTAAATTTTGTCAATTAGTTTTTCTTACATTTTAGTTCACCCAGATAGTTAGGGGTGGTTTGGAT
>NW_027260554.1:0-7084 GCF_045791955.1 Oncorhynchus clarkii lewisi
CCTTTTCAGTTTTGTGGTATTTACGGTATTTTGCACAGATTTGAACTATTCTGCACCATAAAAATATCAGCAAATGTATTTCAGCCCCCAAGTCAAAGAGAACGGTGGTGAGGATGAAGATCCAATCAGATGCTGATCTGACGGACCAGGCAGTCAGTGACCAGCTACTACAGCAGGTGAGAGAGATGGAGAGGGAAGGGGGAGGGAGAGAGAAAGGGAGAAATAGAATGTATCTGTGTATTTGAACATTTATCTAACCGCTTGAACTTTCATCTAGCTGCATGTAGAGCTCGTGAAGCAGGGGGTGTCAGACTTTCAACTGCGCTGGAGGACTCAGCCAGATGGACAGATTTTCCACCATGAGGAAGATGAGAAGGAGGGTGGACCCACACAGACAGGTAACAACAAGGAGCATATTATATAGACTGTTGTCCTTCTTGCAACAGACAGGCATTGAAGACATTGTGCTTTTATCAGAGTTGGGATCTTCCATTTCAGAAAATAAATTGATATTTTAATTCCAATTCCAATTTTCCTCATTGTGTTTCAATTATGAAAATGTGGAAGTGGAATTTCAGTTTACTTCCTGAATTGACTGAATTGAAATGTAATCAACCCTAACTCTGGGTCTTATTAACTTATTGCCAAGTTGTTATTGTAAGAAGAGAACGTGTTAGCGAGTCATAACTAAATTAGTACATGAAAGAGTTTCTGTATGTCATTTCTCTTCCAGGTGTCTCTGGAACTGAAGGGTGCTAGCCTGGTGAGAGACACAAGGAGACACAATAGTTTTAGGATTGGACTGCCTTGACGACATAATCTATCTACCATAAAACTTTAATTAAATGCAAAATCTCAAATAGCTGCCTGTCCCTTCTAATAGCCAATCCAGAAAATAAACGCCTGTTTCAAAGAAACACGGGGTCTAAATGAATTGTTTACAAGGTTCCCATGAATTACTGATAGATATGAAATGGCAAGAAAAAAACATCAACAACTTTGGGAGTACAGACCCCCAGAAATTGGCATCCCCAGTAAGAACTGACAAAAAACACAGTAAAAGATGTGAATAATGTTTCTGTCAAGGATTGTTTTTGTTTTTTATAGAGGCATGCTGAGACAAAATAAATGTGACACAGTGTGTAAATGATAACACATTAGTGTAGGAAATTGATTAAAAGGCTGGAATTTAACAACTAACTATGCAAATGTGTAAAAACCTGTGTGCATTAAGGAAATAGATGCCTGTGTTACGGTGAGTGAATGAGGACCCAAAAGCGAACTAACTTAAACAGAGCTTCTTTAATAACCAAACATAGGTAGGCTCAGATAGACCGGCAGATTCCGACAGGACAGGACAAGGTTACAGCAAACATGACGATAGTCTGGCTCAGGCATGAAACACAACAAACAAGAATCCGACAAGGACAGGAACAAAAACAGAGAGAGATATAGGGGACTAATCAGAGGGAAAAGGGGAACAGGTGGGAGAAGGGGTGACGAGGTAGTCAAGAGGAGACAAGGAACAGCTGGGGGAAAGCGGGGGAGAAAAGGTAACCTAATACGACCAGCAGAGGGAGACAGGGTGAAAGGAAAGGACAGAAAGACACAACATGACAATACATGACAGTACCCCCCCACTCACCGAGCGCCTCCTGGCGCACTCGAGGAGGAAACCTGGCGGCAACGGAGGAAATCCTCGATCAGCGCACGGTCCAGCACGTCCCGAGAGGGAACCCAACTCCTCTCCTCAGGACCGTACCCCCCCAATCAACGAGGTACTGGTGACCACGGCCCCGAGGACGCATGTCCAAAATCCTGCGGACCCTGTAGATGGGTGCGCCCTCGACAAGGATGGGGGGGGGGGGGGGGGAAGACGAGCGGGGGCGCGAAGAACGGGCTTAATACAGGAGACATGGAAGACCGGGTGGACGCGACGAAGGTATCGCGGAAGAAGAAGTCGAACTGCGACAGGATTAATGACCCGAGAAATACGGAACGGACCAATGAACCGCGGGGTCAACTTGCGAGAAGCCGTCTTAAGGGGAAGGTTCTGAGTGGAGAGCCAAACTCTCTGACCGCGACAATATCTAGGACTCTTAGTTCTACGCTTATTAGCAGCCCTCACAGTCTGCGTCCTATAACGGCAAAGTGCAGACCTGACCCTCTTCCAGGTGCGCTCGCAACGTTGGACAAAAGCCTGAGCGGAGGGGACGCTGGACTCGGCGAACTGAGATGAGAACAGCGGAGGCTGGTACCCGAGGCTACTCTGAAAAGGAGATAGCCCGGTCGCAGACGAAGGAAGCGAGTTGTGGGCGTATTCTGCCCAGGGGAGCTGTTCTGACCAAGACGCAGGGTTGCGAAAAGAAAGACTGCGTAAGATGCGACCAATAGTCTGATTGGCCCGTTCTGCTTGACCGTTAGACTGGGGGTGAAAGCCGGAAGAGAGACTGACGGAAGCCCCAATCAAACGGCAAAACTCCCTCCAAAATTGAGACGTGAATTGCGGACCTCTGTCCGAAACGACGTCTGACGGAAGGCCATGAATTCTGAAAACATTCTCGATGATGATTTGTGCCGTCTCTTTAGCAGAAGGAAGCTTAGCAAGGGGAATGAAATGAGCCGCCTTAGAGAACCTATCGACAACCGTAAGAATAACAGTCTTCCCCGCTGACGAAGGCAGTCCGGTGACAAAATCTAAGGCGATGTGAGACCACGGTCGAGAGGGAATGGGAAGCGGCCTGAGACGGCCGGCAGGAGGGGAGTTACCGGACTTAGTCTGCGCGCAGACCGAACAAGCAGCCACGAAACGACGCGTGTCATGCTCCCGGGTGGGCCACCAAAAACGCTGGCGAATGGAAGCAAGCGTACCCCGAACGCCAGGGTGGCCGGCTAACTTGGCAGAGTGAGCCCACTGAAGAACGGCCAGACGAGTAGGAACGGGAACGAAAAGAAGGTTCCTAGGACAAGCGCGCGGCGACGGAGTGTGAGTGAGCGCTTGCTTTACCTGCCTCTCAATTCCCCAGACAGTCAACCCGACAACACGCCCCTCAGGGAGAATCCCCTCGGGGTCAGTGGAGGCTACTGAAGAACTGAAGAGACGAGATAAAGCATCAGGCTTGGTGTTCTTAGAGCCCGGACGATAAGAAATCACGAACTCGAAACGAGCGAAAAACAGCGCCCAACGCGCCTGACGCGCATTAAGTCGTTTGGCAGAACGGATGTACTCAAGGTTCCTATGGTCAGTCCAAACGACAAAAGGAACGGTCGCCCCCTCCAACCACTGTCGCCATTCGCCTAGGGCTAACCGGATGGCGAGCAGTTCGCGGTTTCCCACATCATAGTTACTTTCCGACGGCGACAGGCGATGAGAAAAATACGCGCATGGGTGGACCTTGTCGTCAGAGAGGGAGCGCTGAGAAAGAATGGCTCCCACGCCCACCTCTGACGCGTCAACCTCGACAACGAACTGTCTAGAGACGTCAGGTGTAACAAGGATAGGAGCGGATGTAAAACGATTCTTGAGGAGATCAAAAGCTCCCTGGGCGGAAACGGACCACTTAAAGCACGTCTTGACAGAAGTAAGGGCTGTGAGAGGAGCTGCCACCTGACCGAAATTACGGATGAAACGACGATAGAAGTTCGCGAAGCCGAGAAAGCGCTGCAGCTCGACGCGTGACTTAGGGGCGGGCCAATCAATGACAGCTTGGACCTTAGCGGGATCCATCTTAATGCCTTCAGCGGAAATAACAGAACCGAGAAATGTGACGGAGGAGGCATGAAAAGTGCACTTCTCAGCCTTCACAAAAAGACAATTCTCTAAAAGGCGCTGGAGGACACGTCGAACGTGCTGAAGATGAATCTGGAGTGACGGTGAAAAAATCAGGATATCGTCAAGGTAAACGAAAACAAAGATGTTCAGCATGTCTCTCAGGACATCATTGACTAATGCCTGAAAGACAGCTGGAGCGTTAGCGAGGCCGAAAGGAAGAACCCGGTATTCAAAGTGCCCTAACGGAGTGTTAAACGCCGTCTTCCACTCGTCCCCCTCCCTGATGCGCACGAGATGGTAAGCGTTACGAAGGTCCAACTTAGTGAAAAACCTGGCTCCCTGCAGGATCTCGAAGGCTGAAGACATAAGAGGAAGCGGATAACGATTCTTAACTGTTATGTCATTCAGCCCTCGATAATCTATGCAGGGGCGCAGAGACCCGTCCTTCTTCTTGACAAAAAAAAAACCCCGCTCCGGCGGGAGAGGAGGAGGGGACTATGGTACCGGCGTCAAGAGCTACAGACAAATAATCCTCGAGAGCCTTACGTTCGGGAGCCGACAGAGAGTATAGTCTACCCCGGGGGGAGTGGTTCCCGGAAGGAGATCAATACTGCAATCATACGACCGGTGTGGAGGAAGAGAGGTGGCCCTGGACCGACTGAACACCGTGCGCAGATCGTGATATTCCTCCGGCACCCCTGTCAAATCACCAGGCTCCTCCTGTGAAGAAGAGACAGAGGAAACAGGAGGGATAGCAGACATTAAACATTTCACATGACAAGAGACGTTCCAGGAGAGGATAGAATTACTAGACCAATTAATGGAAGGATTATGACAAACTAGCCAGGGATGGCCCAAAACAACAGGTGTAAAAGGTGAACGAAAAATCAAAAAAGAAATGGTTTCGCTATGATTACCAGAAACAGTGAGGGTTAAAGGTAGCGTCTCACGCTGAATCCTGGGGAGAGGACTACCATCCAGGGCGAACAAGGCCGTGGACTCCCTTAACTGTCTGAGAGGAATGTCATGTTCCCGAGCCCAGGTCTCGTCCATAAAACAGCCCTCCGCCCCAGAGTCTATTAAGGCACTGCAGGAAGCTGACGAACCGGTCCAGCGTAGATGGACCGACAAGGTAGTGCAGGATCTTGAAGGAGAGACAGGAGTAGTAGCGCTCACCAGTAGCCCTCCGCTTACTGATGAGCTCTGGCTTTTACTGGACATGAAATGACAAAATGACCAGCAGAACCGCAATAGAGACAGAGGCGGTTGGTGATTCTCCGTTCCCTCTCCTTAGTCGAGATGCGGATACCTCCCAGCTGCATAGGCTCAGCTCCCGAGCCGGCAGAGGAAGATGGTAGTGATGCGGAGAGGGGGGCAACGGAGAACGCGAGCTCCTTTCCACGAGCTCGGTGACGAAGATCAACCCGTCGCTCAATGCGAATAGCGAGTTCAATCAGGGAATCCACGCTGGAAGGGACCTCCCGGGAGAGAATCTCATCCTTTACCTCTGCGCGGAGACCCTCCAGAAAACGAGCGAGCAAAGCCGGCTCGTTCCAGCCACTGGAGGCAGCAAGAGTGCGAAACTCAATAGAGTAGTCTGTTATGGATCGATTACCTTGACATAGGGAAGACAGGACCCTGGAAGCCTCCTCCCCAAAAACAGATCGATCAAAAACCCGTATCATCTCCTCCTTAAAGTCCTGATACTGGTTAGTACACTCAGCCCTTGCCTCCCAGATTGCCGTGCCCCACTCACGAGCCCGTCCAATAAGGAGAGATATGACGTAGGCGACACGAGCAGTGCTCCTGGAGTAAGTGTTGGGCTGGAGAGAAAACACAATA
Organism: Oncorhynchus clarkii lewisi; assembly: GCF_045791955.1. NCBI lineage: Eukaryota > Metazoa > Chordata > Actinopteri > Salmoniformes > Salmonidae > Oncorhynchus > Oncorhynchus clarkii. The sequence goes on from NW_027260554.1 coordinate 5,615, forward strand.
TCACACTGGGTGAGGAACGAGCGGCATTCAGTGGGCTCCCCAGAGTAACACGGCGGGTTATTGATTCTGGGCTCCGGAGATTCGAAAGCCCTGGAAGTGGCCGGTGGATCGAGGCGGAGATGGTGAACCTGTTCTGTGAGGTTGGAGACTTGGGTGGCCAGGGTCTCAACGGCATGTCGAGCAGCAGACAATTCCTGCTCGTGTCTGCCTAGCATCGCTCCCTGGATCTCGACGGCTGAGTGGAGAGGATCCGAAGTCGCTGGGTCCATTCTTGGTCGGATTCTTCTGTTACGGTGAGTGAATGAGGACCCAAAAGCGAACTAACTTAAACAGAGCTTCTTTAATAACCAAACATAGGTAGGCTCAGATAGACCGGCAGATTCCGACAGGACAGGACAAGGTTACAGCAAACATGACGATAGTCTGGCTCAGGCATGAAACACAACAAACAAGAATCCGACAAGGACAGGAACAAAAACAGAGAGAGATATAGGGGACTAATCAGAGGGAAAAGGGGAACAGGTGGGAGAAGGGGTGACGAGGTAGTCAAGAGGAGACAAGGAACAGCTGGGGGAAAGCGGGGGAGAAAAGGTAACCTAATACGACCAGCAGAGGGAGACAGGGTGAAAGGAAAGGACAGAAAGACACAACATGACAATACATGACAGCCTGGCTCAAATAGAAGCATTTATCTAATATGCGGCTGTTTTGTTCAGTGATTTAAGCAAATAAATGCCGGGGCGATAAATTGAAGTTGTCCTGTATTTAAATTAATGTATAAACAACATTATTCCTTTCAACATGTAAAAGTTAATATGCAGTTTGGTTCATTTTTATTTCAAGTAATGAACATGGTTTAGTCAAGTATATTACTTCAAGCCTCAATTCTTTTGACGAACCAAAGTAGCACCAATGAGTTAGCCAGCCAACTTTGAAAAACAACCAAAATAAAGACTGATTTTCAGGTACATTATGCTTTTGGTTTAGACCATGCCCATTTCAAGCTTATCGTTCTACAATATATAGTTATTTTAGAATATTTAGGCATGTTTGTGGCTAACGCATTGATTCTGCTTGGCAGTATACCCAATCTGGTCTTTTCTAAATAGAAGCTTAGCTTTAGGTGTTTTAATTTAATTGTGCAGAAACCATACAAATGTGTGACATAAATTCTCTACAAATTGATGTACTCCCCTGTTAAAACATCGAGACAGAGTTGGGAAATAATATAAGTTAATGTATGAACAGTTTATAGAATATAAATAAATGCAATAACCTGAGAAATATCACAGTGTATCGTCTGCTCTTGGAATGTACCTGCTGTATTACAATGATATTCACTCATTCATTACTGTATTTCAACTGATATTCACTCATTCATTACTGTATTTCAACTGATATTCACTCATTCATTACTGTATTTCAACTGATATTCACTCATAAGGGCCAGGATAGACCATAACTACTGTG
>NW_027260555.1:0-7058 GCF_045791955.1 Oncorhynchus clarkii lewisi
TCCACTCCTTGGATCCTGTGTCGTCACTGTCAGCGTGACTTCTAACTCTGGCTTGAATGGTCATTGATTAGAGGTCTAGCACTATAGATAAGTCAATTACTCCTCTAACCCTCTATCCCTCCACTCCTCTATCCCTCCACCTCTCTAACCCTCCACTCCTCTATCCCTCCACTCCTCTATCCCTCCACCTCTCTAACCCTCCACTCCTCTAACCCTCCACTCCTCTAACCCTCCACTCCTCTATCCCTCCACTCCTCTATCTCCCTCCACTCCTCTATCTCCCTCCACTCCTCTATCTCCCTCCACTCCTCTATCCCTCCACTCCTCTATCACTCCACTCCTCTATCACTCCACTCCTCTATCCCTCCACTCCTCTATCCCTCCACTCCTCTATCCCTCCACTCCTCTATCCCTCCACCCCTCTAACCCTCCACCCCTCTATCCCTCCACTCCTCTATCCCTCCACTCCTCTATCCATCCACTCCTCTATCCCTCCACTCCTCTATCCCTCCACTCCTCTATCCTTCCACTCCCCTATCCCTCTAATCCTCCACTCCTCTATCCCTCCACTCCTCTATCCCTCTAACCCTCCACTCCTCTAACCCTCCACTCCTCTAACCCTCTAACCCTCCACTCCTCTAACCCTCCACTCCTCTAACCCTCCACTCCTCTATCCCTCCACTCCTCTATCCCTCCACTCCTCTATCCTTCCACTCCTCTATCCCTCTAATCCTCCACTCCTCTATCCTCCCTCCACCCTCCACTCCTATCCCTCTAACCCTCCACTCCTCTAACCCTCCACTCCTCTATCCCTCCACTCCTCTATCCCTCCACTCCTCTATCCCTCCACCCCTCTAACCCTCCACTCCTCTATCCCTCCACTCCTCTATCCCTCCACTCCTCTATCCCTCCACTCCTCTATCCCTCCACTCCTCTATCTCCTCTATCCCTCCACTCCTCTATCCCTCCACTCCTCTATCCCTCCACTCCTCTATCCCTCTAATCCTCCACTCCTCTATCCCTCCACTCCTCTATCCCTCTAACCCTCCACTCCTCTAACCCTCCACTCCTCTAACCCTCTAACCCTCCACTCCTCTAACCCTCCACTCCTCTATCCCTCCACTCCTCTATCCCTCCACTCCTCTATCCCTCCACTCCTCTATCCTTCCACTCCTCTATCCCTCTAATCCTCCACTCCTCTATCCCTCCACTCCTCTAACCCTCTAACCCTCCACTCCTCTATCCCTCTAACCCTCCACTCCTCTAACCCTCCACTCCTCTATCCCTCCACTCCTCTATCCCTCCACTCCTCTATCCCTCCACTCCTCTATCCCTCCACTCCTCTAACCCTCCACTCCTCTATCCCTCCACTCCTCTATCCCTCCACTCCTCTAACCCTCTAACCCTCCACTCCTCTATCCCTCCACTCCTCTATCCCTCCACTCCTCTATCCCTCCACTCCTCTATCCCTCCACTCCTCTATCCCTCTATCCCTCCACTCCTCTATCCCTCCACTCCTCTAACCCTCCACTCCTCTAACCCTCCACTCCTCTAACCCTCCACTCCTCTATCCCTCCACTCCTCTATCCCTCCACTCCTCCATCTCTCTCTCTCTCCTTTCCTCTCTCACCCACCACTAACACAGAGTCAGAAGAGGAGTGTTTAAAAACAAACAAGGTGTTTACCTGGCAGATGGACCAGCCCACTGTGTTTACCTGGCAGATGGACCAGCCCCCTGTGTTTACCTGGCAGATGGACCAGCCCACTGTGTTTACCTGGCAGATGGACCAGCCCCCTGTGTTTACCTGGCAGATGGACCAGCCCACTGTGTTTACCTGGCAGATGGACCAGCCCACTGTGTTTACCTGGCAGATGGACCAGCCCACTATGTTTACCTGGCAGATGGACCAGCCCACTGTGTTTACCTGGCAGATGGACCAGCCCCCTGTGTTTACCTGGCAGATGGACCAGCCCACTGTGTTTACCTGGCAGATGGACCAGCCCACTGTGTTTACCTGGCAGATGGACCAGCCCACTGTGTTTACCTGGCAGATGGACCAGCCCACTGTGTTTACCTGGCAGATGGACCAGCCCACTGTGTTTACCTGGCAGATGGACCAGCCCACTGTGTTTACCTGGCAGATGGACCAGCCCCCTGTGTTTACCTGGCAGATGGACCAGCCCCCTGTGTTTGCCTGGCAGATGGACCAGCCCCCTGTGTTTGTGTGCTGTTGTGTTATTGAACATTGGAAAAGCACCGCCTTGTTTCCCCACAGCTATTTGTAGATATTGGACCCCCTCCCCATACACAACAACACACACGCCCCCCTCCCACCGATACAACGCTGTGCTCTGCAGACGGTAGCATTCTGGTGAACAACATGCCGATTACAGTCGAAAGGATTTTGTCCTAGAGGACAGAACTCTTCCTCCCTCTTCCTCCCTCTTCCTCCCTCTTCTTCCCTCTTCTTCCCTCTTCCTCCCTCTTCCTCCCTCTTCCTCCCTCTTCTTCCCTCTTCCTCCCTCTTCTTCCCTCTTCCTCCCTCTTCTTCCCTCTTCCTCCCTCTTCTTCCCTCTTCCTCCCTCTTCCTCCCTCTTCCTCCCTCTTCTTCCCTCTTCTTCCCTCTTCCTCCCTCTTCTTCCCTCTTCCTCCCTCTTCTTCCCTCTTCCTCCCTTTTCCTCCCTCTTCTTTCCTCTTCCTCCCTCTTCCTCCCTCTTCCTCCCTCTTCCTCCCTCTTCTTCCCTCTTCCTCCCTTTTCCTCCTTTTCTTCCCTCTTCCTCCCCCTTCTTCCCTCTTCCTCCCCTTCTTCCTCTTCTTCCCTCTTCCTCCCTCTTCCTCCCTCTTCCTCCCTCTTCTTCCCTCTTCCTCCCTCTTCCTCCCTCTTCCTCCCTCTTCTTCCCTCTTCTTCCCTCTCTTCCTCTTCCTCCCTCTTCCTCCCTCTTCTCATCTCTGAAGGCTCTCCACCAAGGACATAGTATTGTACTGAAACACCTTCCCTCAAAATGGAGGGGAGAACCCACCCTAGTGATAAAAACAATCATACAATTCCCCTCTAATCCTGTTTTGTGTTTCATGCGCCGAGCCGACGGCGAGGACAAAATAAAAAAGGAGACATTTTTGGGTCGTTTTTTTTTGTTGTAAATTTGACGGCGTATTGTGGTAAATGGAGCGGGGTCAGTGTCCTTTCCTTGGCCGTATCGATTCGCCCTTCAGCTGTTGGCGGCTGGGCGCGAGGAGAGGGAGGCAAGGGGAGAGGGAGGCTAGGGGAGAGGAGGGAGAGAAGACTGGGGGGGGGGGGGGGGGCTGGGCGCGAGGAGAGGGAGGGGAGTAGGGAGAGAGGGCGAGGGGAGGGGAGTAGGGAGAGAGGGCGGGGGGAGGGAGCGAAGCAGGGACTCTGCTGTTGATAATCCACACGATGTCTCTGGGAGCGTTATTGACTCTGCTGCAGCTACTGGTGCTTCGTTATTCACCACGTCGCCATGACAATCAGGGTGAAACACAGGACGGCGGCGCCTGCTGCAGATTCAGCCTCTCTCTCTCTCTGCCGTCCTCTCTCTGTCGCTCTCTCTCTCTGTCGTTCTCTCTCTCTGTCGCTCTTTCTCTCTGTCGCTCTCTCTCTCTGTCGCTCTCTCTCTCTGTCGTTCTCTCTCTGTCGCTCTCTCTCTGTCGCTCTCTCTCTGTCGCTCTCTCTCTGTCGTTCTCTCTCTCTGTCGTTCTCTCTCTCTGTAGCTCTCTCGCTCTGTAGCTCTCGCTCTCTCTCTCTGTAGCTCTCGCTCTCTCTCTCTGTAGCTCTCGCTCTCTCTCTCTGTCGCTCTCGCTCTCTCTCTCTGTCGCTCTCGCTCTCTCTCTCTGTCGCTCTCGCTCTCTCTGTCGCTCTCTATCTGTCGCTCTCTCTCTCTGTCGCTCTCTCTCTCTGTCGCTCTCGCTCTCTGTCGCGCTCGCTCTCTCTCTCTCTCTGTCGCTCTCGCTCTCTCTGTCGCTCTCGCTCTCTCTCTGTCGCTCGCTCTCTCTTTCTCTGTCGCTCGCTCTCTCTTTCTCTGTCGCTCGCTCTCTTTCTCTGTCGCTCGCTCTCTTTCTCTGTCGCTCGCTCTCTTTCTCTGTCGCTCTCTCTCTCTCTCTGTCGCTCGCTCTCTCTCTCTCTGTCTCTCGCTCGCTCTCTCTCTCTCTCTCTGTCGCTCGCTCTCTCTCTCTCTGTCGCTCGCTCTCTTTCTCTCTGTCGCTCGCTCTCTCTCTCTCTGTCGCTCGCTCTCTCTCTCTCTGTCGCTCGCTCTCTCTCTCTCTGTCGCTCGCTCTCTCTCTCTCTGTCGCTCGCTCTCTCTTTCGCTCGCTCTCTTTCTCTGTCGCTCGCTCTCTCTCTCTCTGTCGCTCGCTCTCTCTTTCTCTGTCGCTCGCTCTCTCTCTCTGTCGCTCTCTCTCTGTCGCTCTCTCTCTCTGTCGCTCTCTCTCTCTGTCGCTCTCTCTCTCTGTCGCTCTCTCTCTCTCTCTGTCGCTCTCTCTCTCTCTCTGTCGCTCTCTCTCTCTCTCTGTCGCTCTCTTTGTTACGTTACGGCATAATTCTAAAATTCATCTATCCATAGGAACAAAACTAGTGATTGTAGTTCTGTCAGTCTCTTTCTGAGTGTGACCAGACACACAGTTACCCAGGAATCTAGGAGAAAATTGATTGATAGATTGAGTTGTTTACAGTACTTAGGATAAAAAATAATTCTCACCTTACTGTCTAGGTATTTAAGTCAGTTATCACTGATGTGCGTATATATATATATATATATATATATATTTATATTTATTTAAACTAGAGAAGTCAGTAAAGAACAAATTCTTATTTACAATGACGACCTACACCGGCCAAACCCGGACGACGGGGCCAATTGTGCGCCGCCCTATGGGACTCCCTTATCACGGCCGGTTGTGATGCAGCCAGGAATCGAACCAGGGTCTGTAGACCGCTGCGTCACTCGGGAGGCCTCCTATATGATTTGATAGTTTTCTGATAGTGTGATTCTGTCGTCCGGGGCTGAACGTTCGCTGTGTTTTATGTCTGCTTTTAACTCCCTCTCTGTTCTCGGGCTCGACTAACACCCCACTACGGTAATTGAACAAACAACGCTTACCTATTCATCCCACTGTCACACAATCAATCCCTCACAACATCGAGTTGTGGGAAATCTTTAGCTCATCGGCCGCAAAGGTGTGAGGCGTCTGACAGACTGACGGGGAGGAACATAGGACTGCCTTGTGTGGGGTTATAGGACTGCTGTGTGGGGGGGTTATAGGACTGCTATGTGTGGGGTTATAGGACTGCTGTGTGTGGGGTTATAGGACTGCTGTGTGGGGGGTTATAGGACTGCTGTGTGGGGGTTATAGGACTGCTGTGTGGGGGGTTATAGGACTGCTGTGTGGGGGGGTTATAGGACTGCTGTGTGGGGGGTTATAGAACTGCTGTGTGGGGGTTATAGGACTGCTGTGTGGGGGGGGGTGGACTGCTGTGTGGGGGGGATGGACTGCTGTGTGGGGGGGGTAGGACTGCTGTGGGGGGGATGGGCTGCTGTGTGGGGGGGTAGGACTGCTGTGTGGGGGGGGGGGTGGACTGCTGTGTTGGGGGTTTCGGACTGGGGAAGCCAAGCTGCTGGGCCCTGCTATCTCTCTCTACTTGGGCCCCTGAGTGCCACAGCTCTGTGTCTCTCCTCTCCTCCCTGTCTCTCCTCACCTCCCTGTCTCTCCTCTCCTCCCTGTCTCTCCTCCTTGTCTCCTCCTCCTCCCTGTCTCTCCTCCTTGTCTCTCCTGCCTGTCTCTCCTCTCCTCCCCGTCTCTCCTCTCCTCCCTGTCTCTCCTCCTTGTCTCTCCTGCCTGTCTCTCCTCCCCGTCTCTCCTCTCCTCCCTGTCTCTCCTCCTTGTCTCTCCTGCCTGTCTCTCCTCTCCTCCCTATCTCTCCTCTCCTCCCTGTCTCTCCTGCCTGTATGTGTAACAGCAGATCTCACCAGTTACTAATGGGTATACAGGAAATCCTTCCTCCTCTGTTGTAGTCGTCCAGAGAGAGAGAGAAGAGGATGGTCAGAGAGAGGATCTCTGTTTCCCCAGGTCCCTTGACACCTGACTGGGGAAACAAGGTGGTCAGCTCTTTAAATGGTTTTTCTGTGGCTCACTGATTCCTGAAATAGACAGATTGATCAGATTTGCAACGGAGTGTGACCTGTAAGATCCTAGACCATTTCTCCTACCTAACCTTGCGTCACAGACATGTATTTTGAAAGAAAGAAAAAAAACCCACATGGAACCCTGAACTAAGTGATATAGGAGGTTGTCAGTATTTGGGTTTTTTTTGTGGGACGGTCAAGTGTTTAAAACCCCTTACATCCTGGAGTATGATCTCAACGTCATGACAACCAGACTGTCTCTCTCCAGACTTGGCATCTCGATTTTGTCTTCTGTTTTTGGGGATCATTTCTTCAGTCTGTGTTCCTATCTGTCTTTGCCCTAGTATGGACGTGAAGTGGGATTTTCCCAAAGGGGATGAAATTAAACGATTAGAATTTAAGTTTCTCAAATTTTTGGGGAAGTTTATTTATCTCTGTGAGTGGCTTGATGATCTAATCCTAATCTAGCCCTAATCTAATCCTAATCTAGTCCTAATCTAATCCTAATCCTCAAATTTTTGGGGAAGTTTATTTCGCTCTGTGAGTGGCTTGATGAGCTAGCCCTTATCTAATCCTAATCTAACCTGAATCTAGTCCAAATCCCCACAATGTTCGTATGGCATGTAAGAAGGTTTATTGTGTTACTCACACTGTTGATATTGTTCCCTGAGCTACTGAGAGGATTGAGGTGCTGTCTGAGGAGCGGGGCTGCCAAACATCCCATCGATTTAATCCAATCAAAACAGGAATTACCCCAAATTAAGATCATAGCTCAGAATGATACGTCGTATTTGTATGAGAGTTTTTTTTATTACGTTTCTGTCACCCAATCCTATAATGATGAACACACACACACAGGCACACACACACACAGACACACACACACAGACACACAGACACACACAAACACAAACAGATTT
>NW_027260556.1:0-6967 GCF_045791955.1 Oncorhynchus clarkii lewisi
TGGAGGGAGCACCATAGCCATTACCCATATAACGTCCACTTCCCCTTCCCCACACTGCACAGCTAGTAGGCCTTTATGACATGTAGGGGGACAAACTCCTAGCTAGCACAATAATTAAGAAACGCTGGGCTGGGAGGGGTGACTTCCCCTTTCTTCCTTCGCAGGGGGGCAATCTGTGATGTTGCACGAATGTGTTTAGTGTGCAATACACTTTGTCGATGGATTTTGAATAAAATCATGAAGGACACTTAGATTGCATGTTCATGGAAGTAGACCTCCACATATCAACTTCCCCGGTGTGTGTTCATTTCAAGAACATTACTTTGGTCCTTTGCTGTGATGTATGGTTTATTGGTGATCTTTCTCTCTCTCTGCACCAGAGCATACTGTAGCTTAAAACCAAAAGATGTTGGACGCAAGAACCTCTTAATTAGATTATCGACTTGGCTGAGATGCAGGCACATGTTGTGTCTTAGGAGAACAGTTTCGGCACTATGGAGGAAATTAAAACTGTGTGGGAAGACATGGATGTACAGTGCAGTGCTAATTAGCAAGATGGATGCTATTAAGGTTAAATGTGTTGTGTTAATTCAGACTTTATTGGCTAATATTGTGAAATATCTTAGTCAATCTGAGCCTGACTATATCTTGATTGCCAGATGTGATATATATGTACTGTATGAGTGAAAGCTGAGGTAAAAATAAGATTCTGCTTAGAGTCAGTTAAAGCTGAGCCATTGATTCTCTTTACACCAGCCAGCATTACATTCTCCAGCCAACTGATCTCTAAACCGTTTTTGAGCTGCTGTGTCCAGGGACCACTAGAGTGACACTGGGAGAGGATGGGAGAGAGAGAGAGGAAAAGGTAGAAAGAGAGGGATGGAGGCGGAAAGAGAAAGACAGATATTCATGTCTGATCTTAAGTGACGATTTGCCTTGCCGTTTTGCCAGGAGAACGGACCCTGATGAAAGAGTACATAAATAAGGGATGCAGAAGAGATGTCTGAGAAGAGAAGAGTGAAAGAGACAGAGGAAGAGAGGGGAGGTGAGAGGATTGCACCCCGGGCTAGATCCCATTCCCATTACAGACTCTGGATCAGACTTCACATGTCATTAGAGGCGGTGTAAATCAGCAATTAGCCTCACAAATGAAGAAATGTCAGCCATTACCTGGAGCACGACAGGCCATCAGACCCCATCACAGAGCAACGCTGTACACACACCCAGGACTTCCTACCCACACACCCAGACACAGGCCCAGACTCAGAAAACCCTCCCTTCCATGTCAGGGGCAGTTGATGGACTCCGGCAAGAAGGCGGCACTGAGGCGTGTGGCTCAATTAGAGATATTTGTTGTAGTATAGGCATGACAGCTGTCCCAAGAGGACCTGTAAAGACAGCTCAGACTCTCAGCTAAACACAGCACAGTGGAAGGTGGAATAAACTAAGGAGGGGGAGGAGAGGGAAAGAAAGAGAAATAAAAAAGGAAAAAGGAAAGAGCGTCAGAGAAGAGAGATTTTTTTTTGTCTGCGGTGCTCATGTACCCCCAAGAACACTGTGATGAAAGGGACAGCCTCAGTCAAACAGAGAGAGGTGAACATGCAGGGCTTCTCTATCTCCCTTTTCCCTCAATCCCATCCCTCGCTCCCTGTAGGCCGGGAATATTGACCTTGTATAAAACCGGAAAAAAATCACAATTTACCCATCTACATTCACATACAGTACATACATTATTAGCAGCAAAACCTCAATGCATTTTTTAACTCTGTCCCATTCCATATCAGAATCCCTGAATACTTGAGTTAAGTTGCCTCAGTTTTGGCTCTAAACCACTTGCCCTCATTCAACCCCACCCGTGTATCTGAAACCCATTTAGGTACTTTGGCCATAACATGGGGGGTCCACACACTGGAAGAGGAAGATAATGAGAAGGAAAAGGTGGAGGGGTTCTGTGCAGCAGGCCACTTTCCAACACAGTCAACAGACTGGCCTAATTATGCAGTCACCCAAACAGAGGGCGCTAATCTGCAGGCACACTGGCCTGTCAGCTCCCCACTACGTTCCAGTACTGCCAACAGGCAGCAGGCATCTAGTTAAGGGCTAGAGAGTTACACAAGTGCAATAAGATCCAACACGAACACTGGGTGCCCCAGATTCCTCCATGTCCAAGGGTGGCCAGTGTGAGAGATGCTGTTCTAAGTGCAGCAGATAGATGCACCCAAGACCTCAAAAGAAGGAGGACCCCTTTGGGGATGTGCTTACATTTAATTCATGTTAATTCACCAAACATCTATGGTTAGCCATAGGGCAGTGATGTGAAGGGAAAAAGAGCAGAGCAGAGAGGCATTAACATCCAACACTGACACACTCAGTGCTCGCTATGGGGATGAGAAAAGACCAGACATGACTTCTGTCTTCTTCTGTGTTCATCAGATCTGTAAAATGCAACCGCCAGATTCTCTTTGTAATTGGTATGAATTCCTTGCTAGTAGTAATAAACAATTCAAGGAGAGATTTGGTTAGAGCTAGGTGACACCAGATGAATGGTTGAATGGTTGTTTCCTGTCTGCCACATAATTTTACCCCTGGAGCCACCCCCACCTCCTCCCTCTCCACATCCCCTCCCACTCAACAGCACCAGGTACTTGTTGGCTGTAAAAGAGCCCAGTGCGGTCGTATGGCACCAGGTTGGAACCAACCAATTAGAGCAGAGACAATTTACCCCTGTGGCAGCAGGTTACAGGTGCGGATAGTTGTGTGGAAAAGTGTTACCTGCAGGAACGACGGCTAACACTACCCCAGAGAGACCACCAGTTTATCAGGATGACTTGTTAATTTGCTGGTTCGTGTGTGTGTGTGTGTGTGTGTGTGTGTGTGTGTGTGTGTGTGTGTGTGTGTGTGTGTGTGTGTGTGTGTGTGAGTGTATTTTTGTTTGTGTTAGCATGTCATGGTTAGGGTGGCAAGGACTGACGAAATGTGTAGTTTGCTCCCCGGGTGTCTGTGCCTTCTCTCTCCTGACATTTCCCATTTAAAGAAACAGAAAACTGTAAGGACTTGAAGACAATGGAGAAGCCTGGACCGGGAGAAACAACAGGCATGTAGCTGAAGGCAGCTCCGACAACCGTGGCATTGAAAAAGCCAGTGTCTCTCGGAATAGGAGATTGCAGATCCCGTTGCTGTGGGATAGGGACTTCCCGAAAATAAAACCATGTTGCAGCACAAAAAGGCTCTCCGCTTCTCACCCAGGCCCTGCTGTCTGAGTGACATTTTATCTTTGCTGAAGCCCCTTCTCCTGCCAGCCAACTGCTGTTTGTCTTATTCGCCTTGCTTTCCAAAACAAGTCATTTCTTGGGGAGATTTGAGCGCTCTCTGGGGTGGAAGTGTTTGGGGCCAGGGGCTGGCTTCCTGTGACCAGCGTGTGGGAAGCCATAATGTGGCAGAGCCCCAGCTGTAACGGTTTTCTGTATGAGAAGGAGAGTCGGACCAAAATGCAGCGTGTCGATTGCGATCCATGTTTTAATAAACAAACTTAAAACACGAATCAATACAAACACTACAAAATAAAGAACGTAATGAACGTAACGAAAACCTAAACAGCCTATCTGGTGAAAACACATAGACAGGAACAATCACCCACAAACACACAGTGAAACCCAGGCTACCTAAATATGGTTCCCAATCAGAGACAATGACGAACACCTGCCTCTGATTGAGAACCATATCAGGCCGAACATAGAACTGGACAAACTAGACATGTAACATAGAATGCCCACTCAGATCACACCCTGACCAACCAAAACATAGAAAATACAAAGTAAACTATGGTCAGGGCGTGACAGTACCCCCCCCCCAAGGTGCGGACTCCGGCCGCAAAACCTGAACCTATAGGGGAGGGTCTGGGTGGGCATCTGTCCGCGGTGGCGGCTCTGGCGCTGGACGTGGACCCCACTCCATGACAGTTTTAATCCCCCTCCTAAACGTCCCTAAATAGGTTACCCACCACAATGATAACATGGGACAGAGGGACAGCTCGGGACAGAGGTAACTCGGGACAGATGGGTAGCTCAGCACTGAGAGGAAGCTCAGCACTGAGAAGAAGCTCAGCACTGAGAGGAAGCCCAGGCAGGTAGTAGAAACTACCAGAACCTGGCTGGCTGGCGGTTTCAGCAGATCCTGGTCGACTGGCGGATCTGGGAGAATCTGGTCGACTGGCGGATCTGGGAGAATCTGGTCGACTGGCGGATCTGGGAGAATCTGGTCGACTGGCGGATCTGGGAGAATCTGGTCGACTGGCGGATCTGGGAGAATCTGGTCGACTGGCGGATCTGGGAGAATCTGGTCGACTGGCGGATCTGGGAGAATCTGGTCGACTGGCGGATCTGGGAGAATCTGGTCGACTGGCGGATCTGGGAGAATCTGGACGACTGGCAGATCTGAGAGAGTCTGGACGACTGGCAGATCTGGAAGAGTCTGGACGACTGGCAGATCTGGAAGAGTCTGGTCGACTGGCAGATCTGGAAGAGTCTGGTCGACTGGCAGATCTGGAAGAGTCTGGTCGACTGGCAGATCTGGAAGAGTCTGGTCGACTGGCAGATCTGGAAGAGTCTGGACGACTGGCAGATCTGGAAGAGTCTGGACGACTGGCAGATCTGGAAGAGTCTGGACGACTGGCAGATCTGGAAGAGTCTGGACGACTGGCAGATCTGGAAGAGTCTGGACGACTGGCAGATCTGGAAGAGTCTGGTCGACTGGCAGATCTGGAAGAGTCTGGTCGACTGGCAGATCTGGAAGAGTCTGGTCGACTGGCAGATCTGGAAGAGTCTGGACGACTGGCAGATCTGGAAGAGTCTGGTCGACTGGCAGCTCTGGCTGCTCCATGCTGACTGGCTGCTCCATGATGACTGGTAGCTCTGGCTGCTCCATGCTGACTGGCTGCTCCATGCTGACTGGCAGCTCTGGCTGCTCCATGCTGACTGGCTGCTCCATGCTGACTGGCAGCTCTGGCTGCTCCATGCTGACTGGCTGCTCTGGCTGCTCCATGCTGACTGGCTGCTCCATGCTGACTGGCTGCTCCATGCTGACTGGCGGCCCTGGCTGCTCCATGCTGACTGGCGGCCCTGGCTGCTCCATGCTGACTGGCGGCCCTGGCTGCTCCATGCTGACTGGCGGCCCTGGCTGCTCCATGCTAACTGGCAGCTCTGGCGGCTCCTTGCAGACTGGCAGCTCTGGCGGCTCCTTGCAGACTGGCAGCTTTGGCGGCATCCTGCAGACAGGCAGCTCTGGCGGCTCCTTGCAGACTGGCAGCTCCATGCAGACTGGCAGCTCTATGCAGACTGGCAGCTCCTTGCAGACTGGCAGCTCCTTGCAGACTGGCAGCTCTATGCTAACTGGCAGCTCTATGCTAACTGGCAGCTCTATGCTAACTGGCAGCTCTATGCTAACTGGCAGCTCTATGTTAACTGGCAGTTCTGAACAGGCGGGAGACTCCGGCAGCGCTGTAGAGAAGGAAGGCTCTAACAGCGCTAAACAGGCGGGAGACTCCGACAGCGCTGGAGAGGCGGAAAGCTCTGACAGCGCTAAACAGGCGGGAGACTCCGACAGCGCTGAAGAGGAGGGAGGCTCTGGCAGCGCTGGACAGGCGAGGCGCACTGTAGGCCTGATGCGTGGTGCTGGCACTGGTGGTACTGGGCCGAGGACACGCACAGGAAGCCTGGTGCGGGGAGCTGCTACCGGAGGGCTGGGGTGTGGAGGTGGTACTGGAAAAACCGGACCGTGCAGGCGCACTGGAGCTCTTGAGCACCGAGCCTGCCCAACCTTACCTGGTTGAATACTCACGGTCGCCCTGCCAGTGCGGCGAGGTGGAATAGCCCGCACTGGACTATGCAGGCGAACCGGAGACACCGAGCGCAAGGCTGGTGCCATGTAAACCGGCCCAAGGAGACGCACTGGGGACCAGCTGCGTAGAGCCGGCTTCATGGCATTAGGCTCGACGCTCAATCTAGCCCGGCAGACACGCGGAGCTGGAATATACCGCACCGGGCTATGCACCCGCACTGGAGACACCGTGCGCACCACTGCATAACACGGTGCCTGTCCGGTCTCTCTAGCCCCCCGGTAAGCACAGGGAGTCTGCCCAGGTCTCCTACCTGGCGTAGCCATACTCCCTGTTAGCCCCCCCCCAAGAAATTTTTGGGGCTGCCTCTCAGGCTTCCATCCGCTACGTCGTGCTGCCTCCTCATATCTGCGCCTCTCAGATTTCGCCGCCTCCAGTTCTTCCTTGGGGCGGCGATATTCTCCAGGCTGAGCCCAGGGTCCTTTACCGTCCAGTTCCTCCTCCCATGTCCATTTCTCCAGGTGGTGCAGCCTCTCCCACTGCAGCTGCTCCTGCTGCTGCTGCCTCTGTTCCTTCTCCTGCTGCACCTTGGTGCGGCTACACTCCCCTGGTTTAGCCCAGGGTCCTCTCCCGTCGAGGATTTCC
Source organism: Oncorhynchus clarkii lewisi (assembly GCF_045791955.1). Lineage (NCBI taxonomy): Eukaryota > Metazoa > Chordata > Actinopteri > Salmoniformes > Salmonidae > Oncorhynchus > Oncorhynchus clarkii. Next base: position 6,479 of record NW_027260556.1, read on the forward strand.
TCCCATGTCCAGAAATCCTTACTATGTATCTCCTCTTTTCGCTGCTGTTGCTGCCTGTTGACACGCTGCTTGGTCCGTTGGTGGTGGGTGATTCTGTAACGGTTTTCTGTATGAGAAGGAGAGTCGGACCAAAATGCAGCGTGTCGATTGCGATCCATGTTTTAATAAACAAACTTAAAACACGAATCAATACAAACACTACAAAATAAAGAACGTAATGAACGTAACGAAAACCTAAACAGCCTATCTGGTGAAAACACATAGACAGGAACAATCACCCACAAACACACAGTGAAACCCAGGCTACCTAAATATGGTTCCCAATCAGAGACAATGACGAACACCTGCCTCTGATTGAGAACCATATCAGGCCGAACATAGAACTGGACAAACTAGACATGTAACATAGAATGCCCACTCAGATCACACCCTGACCAACCAAAACATAGAAAATACAAAGTAAACTATGGTCAGGGCGTGACACCAGCA
>NW_027260557.1:0-6960 GCF_045791955.1 Oncorhynchus clarkii lewisi
TGTGTATGTATGTGTGTGTGTATATACAGTGCCTTGCGAAAGTTTATCGGCCCCCTTGAACTTTGCGACCTTTTGCCACATTTCAGGCTTCAAACATAAAGATATAAAACTGTATTTTTTTGTGAAGAATCAACAATGGAATGGTTCAAAAATAAACATATCCAGGTGTTAGAATGGCCAAGTCAAAGTCCAGACCTGAATCCAATCGAGAATCTGTGGAAAGAACTGAAAACTGCTGTTCACAAATGCTCTCCATCCAACCTCACTGGCCTCGAGCTGTTTTGCAAGGAGGAATGGGAAAAAAATTCAGTCTCTCGATGTGCAAAACTGATAGAGACATACCCCAAGCGACTTACAGCTGTAATCGCAGCAAAAGGTGGCGCTACAAAGTATTAACTTAAGGGGGCTGAATAATTTTGCACGCCCAATTTTTCAGTTTTTGATTTGTTAAAAAAGTTTGAAATATCCAATAAATGTCGTTCCACTTCATGATTGTGTCCCTCTTGTTGTTGATTCTTCACAAAAAAATACAGTTTTATATCTTTATGTTTGAAGCCTGAAATGTGGCAAAAGGTCGCAAAGTTCAAGGGGGCCGAATACTTTCGCAAGGCACTGTGTATATATGTATATGTATATATATTAAATAAATAAAAACTGGAAATATTATATTTACATAAGTATTCAGACCGTCTACTCTGTACTTTGTTGATGCATCTTTGGCAGCAATTACAGTCTAAGTATTCTTGGGTATGACGCTACAAACTCGGGGAGTTTCTCCCATTCTTCTCTGCAGATCCTCTGAAGCTCTGTCAAGTTGGATGGGGAGCGTCGCTTCACAGCTTTTTTCAGGTTTCTCCAGAGATGTTTGATCGGGTTCAAGTCCGGGCTCTGGCTGGGCTACTCAAGGACATTGAGACTCGTCCCGAAGCCACTCCTGTGTTGTCTTGGCTGTGTGCTTAGTGTCATTGTCCTATTGGAAGGTGAACCTTCGCCCCAGTCATGTCCTGAGCGCTCTGGAGCAGGTTTTCATCAAGAATCTCTCTGTACTTCGCTCCGTTCATCTTTCCCTCAACCCTCACTTGTCTCCTTGTCACTGCCACTGAACAACATCCCCACAGCATGATGCTTCCACCAACATGCTTTCCTATAGTGATGAGCAGTGCCTGGTTTCCTCCAGATGGGATGCTTGGCATTCAGTCCAAAGAGTTCAATTTTGGTTTCATCAGACCAGAGAATCTTGTTTCTCATGGTCTGAGAGTTCATTAGTTGTCTTTTGGCAAACTCCAACCGGGCTGTCATGTGCCTTTTTACTGAGTGGCTTCCATCTGGCCACTCTACCATAAATGGCCTGATTGGTGGAGTGCTGAAAAGATGGTTGTCCTTCGGGAAAGTTCTCCCATCTCCACCGAGGAACTCTGGAGCTCTTTCAGAGTGAACATCGGGTTCTTGGTCCCCTTCCTGACCAAGGCCCTTTTCCCCCAATTTCTCAATTTGACATGGGGCGGCCAGCTCTAGGAAGACTCTTGGTACTTCCAACTTCTTCCATTGAAGAATGATGGAGGCCACTGTGTTCTTGGGGACCTTCAATGCTGCAGAAATTTTTTGGTAGCTTTCCCCAGATTTGTTTCTCAACACAAACCTTTCTCGGAGGTCTACGGACAATTCCTTCAACGTTATGGCTTGTTTTTTGCTCTGACATTCACTGTGAACTGTGTGACCTTTTATACAGACAGGTGTGTGCCTTTCCAAATCATGTCCAAGAAATTGAATTTACCACAGATGGACTCCAATCAAGTTTTAGAAACATCTCAAGGATGATCAATGGAAACAGGATGCACCTGAGCTCAATTTCGAGTCTCATAGCAAAAGGTCTAAATACCTACAGTACCAGTCAAAAGTTTGGACACACCTACTCATTCAAGAGTTTTTCTTTATTTTTACTATTTTCTACATTGTAGAATAATAGTGCAAACATCAAAACTATGAAATAATACATATGGAATCATGTAGTAACCAAAAAAGTGTTAAACAAATCTAAATATATTTGAGATTCTTCAAAGTAGCCGCCACTTTGCATTCTCTCAAACAGCTTCACCTGGAATGCGTTTTCAACAGTCTTGAAGAGGTTCCCACATACAGTGGGGCAAAAAAGTATTTAGTCAGCCACCAATTGTGCAAGTTCTCCCACTTAAAAAGCTGAGAGATGCCTGATAATCACATCCAGAAAATCACATTGTAGGATTTTTTATGAATTTATTTGCAAATTATGGTGGAAAATAAGTATTTGGTCACCTACAAACAAGCAAGATTTCTGGCTCTCACAGACCTGTAACTTCTTCTTTAAGAGGCTCCTCTGTCCTCCACTCATTACCTGTATTAATGGCACCTGTTTGAACTTGTTATCAGTATAAAAGACACCTGTCCACAACCTCAAACTGTCACACACCAAACTCCACTATAGCCAAGACCAAAGAGCTGTCAAAGGACACCAGAAACAAAATTGTAGACCTGCACCAGGCTGGGAAGACTGAATCTGCAATAGGTAAGCAGCTTGGTTTGAAGAAATCAACTGTGGGAGCAATTATTAGGAAATGGAAGACATACAAGACCACTGATAATCTCCCTCCATCTGGAGCTCCACGCAAGATCTCACCCCGTGGGGTCGAAATGATCACAAGAACGGTGAGCAAAAATCCCAGAACCACACGGGGGGACCTAGTGAATGACCTGCAGAGAGCTGGGACCAAAGTAACAAAGCCAATGCAAGGGCATTGAAGATGAAATGTGGCTGGGTCTTTCAGCATGACAATGATCCCAAACACACCGCCCGGGCAACGAAGGAGTGGCTTCGTAAGAAGCTTTTCAAGGTCTTGGAGTGGCCTAGCCAGTCTCCAGATCTCAACCCCATAGAAAATCGTTGGAGGGAGTTGCCCAGCTACAGCCCCAAAACATCACTGCTCTAGAGGAGATCTGCATGGAGGAATGGGCCAAAATACCAGCAACAGTTTGTGAAAACCTTGTGAAGACTTACAGAAAATGTTTGACCTCTGTCATTGCCCACAAAGGGTATATAACAAAGCATTGAGATAAACTTTTGTTATTGACCAAATACTTATTTCCCACCATAATTTGCAAATAAATTAATTAAAAATCCTACAATGTGATTTTCTGGATTTTTTTTCTCATTTTGTCTGTCATAGTTGAAGTGTACCTATGATGAAAATGACAGGCCTCTCTCATCTTTTTAAGTGGGAGAACTTGCACAATTGGTGGCTGACTAAATACTTTTTTGCCCCACTGTATGCTGAGCACTTGTTGGCTGCTTTCCCTTCACTCTGCAGTCCAGCTCATCCCAAACCATATTTATTGGGTTGAGGTCGGGTGATTGTGGGGGCCAGGTCATCTTATGCAGCACTCCATCACTCTCCATGATCAAATGGCCCTTACACAGCCTGGAGGTGTGTTGTGTCATTGTCCTGTTGAAAAACAAATGATAGTCCCACTAAGTGTTAGCCAGATGGGATGGCGTATCGCTGCAGAATGCTGTGGTAGCCATGCTCATTAAGTGTGCCTTGAATTCTAAATAAATCAGACCGTGTCACCAGTAAAGCACCATCACACCACCTCCTCCATGCTTCACGGTGGGAATCACACATGTGGAGATCATCACATTTTGACTCATCGGACCAAAGGACAGATTTCCACCGGTCTAATGTCCATTGCTCATGTTTCTCAGTCCAAGCAAGTCTCCTCTTCTTATTGGTGTCCTTTAGTAGTGGTTTCTTTGCATTAATTTGACCATGAAGGACTGATTCAAGCAGTCTCCTCTGAACAGTTGATGTTGAGATGTGTCTGTTACTTGAATTCTGTGAAGCATTTATTTGGGCTGCAATTTCTGAGGCTGGTAACTCTAATGAACTTATCCTCTGCTGCAGAGGGAACTCCGGGTCTTCCTTTCCTGTGGCGTTCCTCTTGAGAGACAGTTTCATCATAGCGCTTGATGGTTTTTCCACTGCACTTGAAGAAACTTTAAAAGTTCTTGACATTTTCCGAATTCACTGACCTTCATCTGTAATGGACTGTTGTTTCTCTTTGCTTATTTGAGCTGTTCTTGCCATAATATGGACATTTTACCTAATAGGGCTATCTCCTGTATACCACCCCTACCTTGTCACTACACAAGTGATTGGCTCAAACGCATTAAGAAGGAAAGAAATTCCACCAAATAATTTAACAAAACACACCTGTTAATTGAAATGCATTCCAGGTGACTACCTCATGAAGCTGGTTTAAAGAATGTCAAGCATGTGCAAAGCTGTCATCAAGGCAAAGGGTGGCTACTTTGAAGAATCTCAAATATAAAATACATTTTGATTTGTTTAACACTTTTTTTTGGTTACCACGTGATTCCATGTGTTATTTCATAGTTTTGATGTCTTCACTATTATTTTACAATGTAGAAAATAGAACAAATAAAGAAACTCTGTCGTTTTGTTTTTATTTATTTAACTAGGCAAGTCAGTTAAGAACAAATTCTTATTTACATTGACGGCCTACCCCTAACCCAGACGACGCTGGGCTAATTGTGCGCCGCCCTATGGGACTCCCAATCACGTCCGGTTGTGATACAGCCTGGAATCAAACCAGGGTCTGTAATGATGCGTCTAGCACTGAGATGCAGTGCATTAGACCGCTGCACCACTCAGGATTCCCCATCGGGAATGAGTAGGTGTGTCCAAACTTTTGACTGGTACTGTATGTAAATAAGTTATTTCTGTTTTATTTGTATACATTTGTGAAAATGTCTCTCTGTCATTCTGGAGTTGTGTGTGTAGATTGACTAGAAAAAGAGCTTGTCATCCGTTTTAGAGTAAGGCTGTAACGAAACAAAATGTGCAAAAAGCGAAGGGAAGACTTTCCCAATCCACTGTATGTCTTCAGGATGTTATCCCAGGTCTCTTGTGTTTTATAATACACCACGTGGTTCATATTCTACATTATCTGCATACACTTCAACCTTCTCTTCTTGCCCAGGGACCCCCTCCCAGACAACCGATCATATGTTAGCCAAAAAAATGACATCTTGAATGATAATGGCAAGGAGAAATAGTAAACTTTTTATTTTATTTTTATGAATAGTTTTTGTAGATTCAGTATTTTGACATACCCACATTTTATAATTTGAAGAAGTTTAAACTCTAACATGGCCTACTGGCTAGAAAGTTAACTCCAAACACATTTTCGCTAAGTGCAGCTATTTAGCTGATTTAAACAAAAGCCATATGTTGACAGAAATGTATGTTCAAGTAAAGAACTTACTAGCAGTCAGTGGCACTTGCCACGCTGGTAGCCTATTCACAGGTGCTTTTTCAAAGCCTATGTCAGACACGCCAGTGTAATTGGCTCCAGTGAGTGTAATTTACCCAATATCTTTAGAAATACAATATTATCTCTTCTAATTCAAAATGTGTTTATTCTGTTTTGGCTAATGATATTCATAAACATTGTAAATACACTTTTCTCCACTTTTTACATGTATATATAATTATATATTTATTTTTTTGCAGACCCCCATGCAGTTTTTGTTGATCAATTCCTATAATATAATCAATAAATAATATTCTCACATTGATCCTAAATATACCGAAGGAAAAAAAAGGAAACATGTAAAGTATTGGTCCCATGTTTCATGAACTGAAATAAAAGATCCCAGAAATGTTCCATTTGCACAAAAAGCTTCTCTCTCAAATGTTGTGTACAAATGTTTACATCCCTGTTGATGAGCATTTCTCTTTTGCCAAGATAATCCATCTACCTAACAGGTGTGACATATCAAGAAGCTGATTATACAGCATGATCATTACACAATAGGTTTTTTTGTCGATGGCAATTTGAATGCACAGAGATCACGTGACGAGATCCTGAGACCCACCTCCATCACCTCGTCTTTCAGCATGATAATGCACGGCCCCATGTCACAAGGATCTGTATACAATTCCTGACAGCTGAAAATGTCTGTTCTTCCGTAGCCTGCATACTCGCAAGCATGTTTGGGATGGATCGACATGTACGACAGCGTGTTCCTGTTCCCTCCAATATCCAGCAACTTGAAGAGGAGTGGGACAACATTCCACAGGCCACAATCAACAGCCTGATCAACTCTATGTGAATGAAATGTCACACCAGATACTGACTGGTTTTCTGATCCACGCCTCTACATATTTTTTAAGGTACAGTGTCTGTAACCAACAGATGCATATCCATAGATTAGGGCCAAATGAATTGTTTTTAATTGAATGATTTCCTTATATGAACTGTAACTCAATTGTTGCATGTTGCGTTTTATTTTTGTTCAGTGTATACTGTGTATTCAAATCAAATTGTATTTTTCACATGCGCCGAATACAACAGTTGTAGACTTTACCGTGAAATACGATCCCTTTCCCAACGATACAGTTAAAAAGTAGGAAAAGTTTACCAAATAAAAATAGTAAATTGTAACTCAATAAAATGACAATAACGAGGTTATATACAAGGAGAACCTTGTAATGGATGGGTTGTTGCAGCAGACGACCACACCAGGTTCCACTCCTATCAACTAAAAACAAGCAGAAGCGGCTCCAGTGGGCACGCCATCACCAACGCTGGACAATTGAGGAGTGGAAAAGCATTGCCTAATCCAACGAATCCTGATTCCTGTTGCGTCATGCTAATGAAGGAGTCAGGATTTGGTGTAAACAGCATGAGGCCATGGCCCCATCATGCCTGGTGTCAACGGCACAGGCTGGTCGTGTAAGGGTGTGGGGAATATTTTCCAGGCACATGTTAGGTCCCTTAATAGCAATTGAGCAACGTTTTCATGTCCCAAAGAATTTAGGATGTTCTGGTGGCAAATGGGGTCCGACCTGGTAATTACTAGTTGGCCACTGAGTGTATATTGACCCTATATATAACTATATA
>NW_027260558.1:0-6940 GCF_045791955.1 Oncorhynchus clarkii lewisi
CTAATCCTAGATGGTTCTATCTAGACCAATCCTAGATGATTCTATCTAGACCAATCCTAGATGGTTCTAGACCAATCCTAGATGGTTCTATCTAGACCAATCCTAGATGGTTCTATCTAGACCAATCCTAGATGGTTCTGTCTAGACCAATCCTAGATGGTTCTATCGAGACCAATCCTAGGTGGTTCTATCTAGACCAATCCTAGATGGTTCTATCTAGACCAATCCTAGATGGTTCTATCTAGACCAATCCTAGATGGTTCTGTCTAGACCAATCCTAGATGGTTCTATCGAGACCAATCCTAGGTGGTTCTATCTAGACCAATCCTAGATGGTTCTATCTAGACCAATCCTAGAGGGTTCTATCTAGACCAATCCTAGATGGTTCTGTCTAGATCAATCCTAGATGGTTCTATCTAGACCAATCCTAGATGGTTCTATCTAGACCAATCCTAGATTGTTCTATCTAGACCAATCCTAGATGGTTCTATCTAGACCGAACCTAGATGGTTCTATCTAGACCAATCCTAGATGGTTCTGTCTAGACCAATCCTAGATTGGTCCACCCACACAGACAGCATCGTGAAAAAGGCGCAGCAGCGCCTCTTCAACCTCAGGAGGCTGAAGAAATTTGGCTTGTCACCAAAAGCACTCACAAACTTCTACAGATGCACAATCGAGAGCATCCTGTCGGGCTGTATCACCGCCTGGTACGGCAACTCCAGAGGGTAGTGAGGTCTGCACAACGCATCACCGGGGGCAAACTACCTGCCCTCCAGGACACCTACACCACCCGATGTCACAGGAAGGCCATAAAGATCATCAAGGACAACAACCACCCGAGCCACTGCCTGTTCACCCCACTATCATCCAGAAGGCGAGGTCAGTACAGGTGCATCAAAGCTGGGACCGAGAGACTGAAAAACTGCTTCTATCTCAAGGCCATCAGACTGTTAAACAGCCACCACAGCCACCACTAACATTGAGTGACTGCTGCCAACACACTGACTCAACTCCAGCCACTTTAATAATGGGAATTGATGTAAAATATATCACTAGCCACTTTAAACTTTAAACAATGCTACCTAATATAATGTTTACATACCCTACATTATTAATCTCATACTGTATGTATATGTATATACTGTACTCTATATCATCTACTGCATCTTTATGTAATACATGTATCACTAGCCACTTTAACTATGCCACTTTGTTTACATACTCATCTCATATGTATATACTGTACTCAATACCATCTACTGTATCTTGCCTATGCCGCTCTGTACCATCACTCATTCATATATCTTTATGTACATATTCTTTATCCCCTTACACTTGTGTCTATAAGGTAGTAGTTTTGGAATTGTTAGCTAGATATCTTGTTGGTTATTACTGCATTGTCGGAACTACAAGCACAAGCATTTCGCTACACTCGCATTAACATCTGCTAACCATGTGTATGTGACAAATAAAATTTGATTTGATTTAGATGGTTCTAGACCAATCCTAGATGGTTCTATCTAGACCAATCCTAGATGGTTCTACCTTAACTCTACCATTAATTCAATACAACAGTACCTTATCTCTACCATTAATTCAATACAACCATATGGTTTTAGATTCTGCTCCACCTCACTCTGTGATATCAAATCTAACCGTTTGTTTTGTTGTGCGTCAGCGTTCAGTTCTCTGTACTTGGTAATGGGTCCCCAGGGAAGCACAGATCATTTGAGGTCAGGTGGATCTGTGGGTGCAGAGTGATCACATTGCGGCCACATCACATCAATGCTGGAGAGATAGAGAGACTACAGCTGCCAACAGCAACAGCCTATTGACCCCTAACTAAAGGAATGTGTGTGTGTGTGTGTGTGTGTGTGTGTGTGTGTGTGTGTGTGTGTGTGTGTGTGTGTGTGTGTGTGCGTGTGTGCGTGTGCGTGCGTGTGTGTGTGTGCACCTGTGTAATGGCCCAGCCAGCTGTACTTACCCTCCTCTCTTGAGTGGAGTGATTCCTGACGGCTGCTAAATGACGTCTCACGGCTGAAGACCCTACAGTTAGAGCACTGACCACAGAACATCACAGCGCTTTGTGTGTGTGAAGCAAGGAAGACCAGAAGGTAAGAGGGTAGAAGAGGATGAGAGAGAGATGGAGAGAGAGAGAGGGGGTGAGAGAGATGGAGAGAGACCAGATGTGAGTAGTCTGTCTGTGTTCACCAGGCCAGTATTCTCTGGAGACCAGTATTGATTGACAGCTCTGACTAAGCCATCCACATCACTGCTGATCCCTCTCAACATCCACATCTTACCGTGTGTGTGGGGAGATAGACCTGTACACACAGACACAGGTATACTGACACAGATGCAGACACACAGTGCACACACAGACACACACATAGTCGCATATACAGACACACACACACACACACACACACACAAACAGTGGCAGTGTTTCTGAATTGGGCTGGTGGCTGTTGTTCTCTTGTCACTCACTCGTCTCTCAGACCCAGGAGACACACCGCTGACATTTAGCAGATTCTCTCCCTACATCCATCCTCTCTCTCTGTGTGTGTGAGTGTCTAGGGTGTCTATGTGGTAATGAACAGGCCTTTGACTTTACTAAGATAAGTCAGGAGTCCCTCATTACCCACCATGCACTGCTCCCCCATGTAGAGTGGTAATTGAGAGGGAGAAAGGGAGAGAGAGAGATTGAGAGGGGGAAGGAAGAGAAACAGAGAGAGGAGAGACAGAGAGAGAAGAGACAGAAGAGAGAGAGAGGGAGAGAGAGGAGAGAGAAGAGAGAGAGAGAAGAGAGAGAGAGAGAGAGAGAGAGAGAGAGAGAGAGGAGAGAGAGAGAGAAGAGAGAGAAAGAGGGAGAGGGTGAGAAGAGAGAGAGAGAGAGAGATAATAATAGTTGGATAAACAGAGGATAATTGGGAGGATCGGGAGTGAGCGGAGCGATTGATCAGGGTCATTACAGAGCTCAGACAGAGAGAAGAGGGGTGAAAGGTCATCAGTGCAACAAGGACACACACACACACACACTCACTAACACAAGCATACACACACGCACACACACACGCACACACGCACATGCACAAACGCACACACACACACACACAAACACACACACACACACGCTGGATTTAGCAGCTGCAGAGACAGAGACAATTTGAACCTGTTCACGTGTTGCACTAGCAACACCTACAGGTGGGTTATGATTTTACCCCAGTCTTCCCCAGTCTCACTCAGTCACTAGCAACACCTACAGGTGGGTTATGATTTTACCCCAGTCTTCCCCAGTCTCACTCAGTCACTAGCAACACCTACAGGTGGGTTATGATTTTACCCCAGTCTTCCCCAGTCTCACTCAGTCACTAGCAACACCTACAGGTGGGTTATGATTTTACCCCAGTCTTCCCCAGTCTCACTCAGTCACTAGCAACACCTACAGGTGGGTTATGATTTTACCCCAGTCTTCCCCAGTCTCACTCAGTCACTAGCAACACCTACAGGTGGGTTATGATTTTACCCCAGTCTTCCCCAGTCTCAGTCAGTCACTAGCAACACCTACAGGTGGGTTATGGTTTTACCCCAGTCTTCCCCAGTCTCACTCAGTCACTAGCAACACCTACAGGTGGGTTATGATTTTACCCCAGTCTTCCCCAGTCTCACTCAGTCACTAGCAACACCCACAGGTGGGTTATGATTTTACCCCAGTCTTCCCCAGTCTCAGTCAGTCACTAGCAACACCTACAGGTGGGTTATGATTTTACCCCAGTCTTCCCCAGTCTCAGTCGAGTCCCTCTCCGTCTGCCCAGCTAGAAATGTATGAAATGAAACAAAGTCTGTTATCATAAAGGTTGGTTTTCATATCTAATTCTTCTGTTGGTTATTTCATTAACATAACAGTGTTGTACTTTAGCACACAATCATTGTGATTACTATGGCTAAACCAATTGCACAGCACCGACTGTGCCAGACATTAGAACAGTGGACCTATACTGCCATCTAGAGGCAGGGATAAGCACAACCAGTGAGTGTGTGTGTGTGCCACTGTGCGGACAGCTGTTCAGGTAAAGACTCGTTCACACACAGACTGGTGTTGGTAAAGGAATCATGACAATTGAACATACTGTATGTCTCTGACGGGAATGTAAAATTTAAAAAACACTAACACCACCTCATTGAATCCGTAAACATGGGCACCCATATAGATATTATCCTGCCAAACTTGCCCTCCAAATACACCTCTGTTGTTTTCAATCAGGATCTCAGCGATCACTGACTCATTGCCTGCATCCGCTATGGGTCCGCGGTCAAACGACCACCCCTCATCACTGTCAAACGCTCCCTAAAACACTTCTGTGAGCAGGCCTTTCTAATCGACCTGGCCCGGGTATCCTGGAAGGATATTGACCTCATCCCGTCAGTAGAGGATGCCTGGTCAGTCTTTAAAAGTAATTTCCTCACCATCTTAAATATGCATGCCCCTTTAAAAAAAAATGTAGAACTAAGAACAGATATAGCCCTTGGTTCACTCCAGACCTGACTGCCCTCGACCAGCACAAAAACATCCTGTGGCGGACTGCACTAGCATCGAATAGTCCCCACGATATGCAACTGCTCAGGGAAGTCAGGAACCAATACACGCAGGCAGTCAGGAAAGCGAAGACTAGCTTTTTCAAACAGAAATTTGCACCCTGTAGCTCTAACTCCAAAACGTTTTGGGATGCTGTAAAGTCCATGGAGAATGAGAGCACCTCCTCCTAGCTGCCCACTGCACTGAGGCTAGGTAACAAGGTCACCACCGATAAATCCACGATAATCGAGAATTTCAATAACCTGGCTACCCAACCCCGGCCAACAGCTCCACACACCCCACAGCTACTTGCCCAAGCCTCCCCAGCTTCTCCTTCACCCAAATCCAGATAGCAGATGTTCTGAAAGAGCTGCAAAACCTGGACCCTTACAAATCAGCTGGGCTAGACAATCTGGACCATCTCTTTCTAAAATTATCCGCCGCCATTGTTGCTACCCCTATTACCAGACTGTTAAACCTCTCTTTCGTATCGTCCAAGATCCCTAAAGATTGGAAAGCTGCCGCGGCCAAGGCTTTCGACTCTGTCAATCACTGTATTCTTATTGGCAGACTCAACAGCCTTGGGTTCTCTAATAACTGCCTCGCCTGGTTCACCAACTACTTCTCAGACAGAGTTCAGTGTGTCCAATTGGAGGGCCTGTTGTCCGTACCTCTGGCAGTCTCTATGGGGGTACCACAGGGTTCAATTCTCAGGCCGACTCTTTTCTCTGTATATATCAACGATGTCGCTCTTGCTGCGGGTGATTCCCTGATGCACCTCTACGCAGACGACACCATTCTGTATACTTCTGGCCCTTCTTTGGACACTGTGTTAACTAACCTCCAAACGAGCTTCAATGCCATAAAACACTCCTTCCGTGGCCTCCAACTGCTCTTAAACACTAGTAAAACCAAATGCATGCTTTTCAACCATTCGCTGCCCGCTGCAACACCCACCCGTAACACGCGCTCCAGCAGGTATATCTCACTGGTCATCCCCAAAGCCAACACCTCTTTTGGCCGCCTTTCCTTCCAGTTCTCTGCTGCCAATGACTGGAACGAATTGCAAACATCACTGAAGCTGGAGATTTATATTTCCCTCACTAACTTTTAACATCAGCTATCTGAGCAGCTAACTGATCGCTGCAGCTGTACATAGTCCATCTGTAAATAGCCCACCCAATCTACCTACCTCCTTCCCATATTGTTTTTATTTACTTTTCTGCTCTTTTACACACCAGTATCTCTACTTGCACATCATCATCTGCTCATCTATCACTCCAGTGTTAATTTGCTAAAATGTAATTCGCCACTGTGGCCTGTTTATGGCCTTACCTCCTCACGCCATTTACACACACTGTATATAGACTTTTTTCTCCATTTTTTTGTTCTATTGTGTTATTGACTGTGCGCTTGTTTATTCCATGGGTAACTCTGTGTTGTTGTTTGTGTCGCACTGCTTTGCTTTATCTTGGACAGGTCGCAGTTGTAAATGAGAACTTGTTCTTAGATAGCCTTCTTGGTTAAATAAAGGTGAAATAAAAAATAATTGAAAATAATTTAAATGCGACTCTGTATGAGATGATGGGAGAACTGAACCTGTCACTGGGTTGAAGAGCTCTCTTTATCCCTACATGTTATATACACGTTCTATATTATACAGACCTCCTTAAACCTCCAAGGACGGGCTCTTGGTAGAGTGCTTGGTGTGGTTCCAGTAACATCAATGGACATAGAACATGTACAAACTGTGGAGATGAAGAGAGATTTTCAACCCAATAACAGGTTCAGTTCTCCCACCGCCTCATACAGAGTCACATTTCAATGAGGTCAGCTCACCCACTGTTTCACTTTATCTGTCCTTGGTGTTGGTTTTTTTCTTCATTTTTTTCCGTCAGAGTCATATGTTCAATTGTCATTATTCCTTTACCAAGACCAGTGTGTATAAAGAAGGGGACTGAGTCCAGTAGACTACATTAGTTCTGAAGAGGTATTGTTTCAGAATGAGGGATGCTGGTGCTCTGCTGGTGTTGCTGTTCTGTCTGTCTGGGACATGGGCTCAGAGCCTGAGTGGAGGGGTTAGGGAGAATTACATCACTCTACAGGGTCACAGTGAACAGGGGGAGAGCAGGGTGAGGTTCAATTCAAGAATCAAAACGTAGAAACTACAGAGACGAGCCACAAACAGACGAGCGACCAGATCACCACCACCCCTGACATCTGGGCTTAGCTGAGATCACTGAGAGACATGGTGGTGGAACAGAGAGTGGAGCTGAGGAACATGGTGGTGAGGGACAGTGAGGACCTGGTGGGTCATTCTCACTAAACAATAAAACAAATTTAAAAAATACATGTCAATAT
>NW_027260559.1:0-6930 GCF_045791955.1 Oncorhynchus clarkii lewisi
TTGTCAGTTATTATCATTGGGATTGAAAATTCTTGTGACAATATCCCACGCCCATATCACACACTCACAAACTTTACATATATATGTGTACATTGTACTATCAATTAGTGAGACTGAGAGCCTCGAAATATCACATTAAATTGTACATATCCACTGTATAGCCTAGTCGTGGTAAAGGTGGTCCCTGTTTCAGTCAGATCTTTGGTCCCATTTGCGTGGGTCAAACAAACAAAAAACATAATGAATAGTGCCTCCCACTTGGTAGGCTAACTGCATGGTGCAGTCGGTGACAAGCAACTGCAGTGACTTGAAGGTGACTGCATAAAAAAAATGCATGACCTTTGATCACATGTTTTTGCAAAGTTCACGTAGTGTGCATGTAGATGCAAGTCAGATTTGTTTTCTTCCTATAACGCAACACACTTTCACATTTATTTAGCGAAACGCATCCATAGGAAGGATCATGGGCGTGCTCAAACTGATCACTTTTGTCAGTCGCCGACTTCCAATGTGTGTTGCATTATGGGGACACACATTGCCTGACTTGCAACTACATGTCGACTGCATGCACTTTACATAAATCATGTGATCCGATTTCATGGCGTTTTGACTACAGTCAACTGTTAGTTTCTGCAGTTGCTCTTTAACAAGTTCAACCAATCATTAGGATGTTTTTGTCTGACCTACACGAACGTGATCAAAGACGTTACTGAAACAGGAACCAATTTAGCTGCCCTGCCGTTCATGTACACAGTAGATATATACAAATTAATGTGATATTTGAGACCGTCACTAATTTAATGTACAATGTGCACACATTTGATATACGTTTGTGATATGGGGGTTGGAGGCGTATTCATTTCGACATTATAAAGACAAACTTTCATTAACAATGACCCTGCCATGCTGATCTGAGCCTTGCTGTTGGAAAACCACATTAGTGTCCGATTTAGGCTGTCGCAAATGCACCTCACCCGACTTCACTCGAATTTATTCTACAGTCGGTTGCTTCAGCCTTACAATATCAAACGAGCCCAATAGATCAAAATTGTGCTTGGGTGCCTTCAGGTCGATTGGACGTTTGCTACGTTGCGTGACCGTTTGTACCGAACGGTACGTTAGCTCAAAACGTTCTTAAAACAGACTTTGAGGTACGTTTGCTCCGTTGCTTGAAGCAATAACGTACGTATTTAAAGGAAAGCGGAGCGTTCTCTAACCCCAATCCCTCTCAGTTTTTCAAATGGTCGTTTAGAACAGCACCATTTCCCTTTAATTGGACGTTGCCGTACTTTTTTTCGCACTGAACGCAGCCCTGTTGTTCATTTGAGAATCTGTCCTCTCATTGGCTATAATGTCTGCAAAGGCGGAAGGCAGGCGGTACGAGGCGTTGTGGTTAGATCTTTCTCGCGTTGAACAGAACAGTCAGTATAGAATAAACAATAATAAAACAAAACCTGAAGTGTTAGATTTAACGTTTACGATTTGAATATGAATACGAAAGAAGAGCCTGTTGGAAAACGGTAAGACATTTTTAAACGAGTTCTATATGTATGTTTTCAGTTAGACATCGTCGACGACGTATTCCTAGTGTTCTCGTAGCCTATTGTCTGCCGACTCCAAAATAACCTGGACATGCGCACCCATGTACACATCCGAAATATCAAAATGTTTAACACATTTTTAAAACATTTTTTTTTTAAAGTACAATTCACTTATTCCATTTTTCAAGTATTGTCTCCCAGGGGCGTCATGTACCCCCAAAATCTGAGAGGGCACAAAGTCCATGAGGAGGAACTGCTTTTTCCTGCTATTTAGGGACAAACATCTGGGTAAGGAATGTAAGTCTTATTTAGTACATTTAGTTATTGCTTGCATTTCTGAAGTCTACCAACCTTGCCGCACAGGCATGTGTAGCTGATGGGGATGTGTGAAACTTACTCCTCAGCCTGAAGGGTCCCCACTTCAGGCTTCAGCTATCTTTTCATGTGGCGTTGACTGGCAAGACTCTTCAGGAGAGTGGTTACTTGTGCTAGCTAGCAAGGCAGAGGATCTGAGCTCGCTCCAGGTATGGTCCGAAGTGGTACTCGGTAAGCAAGCAGCGTGATGTCCCTTACACATGCCAGCTAAAATAGTCAGCCAAGCTACCTACTCTAACTTGATTGATAGCCTGAAATGGCTTCTTGGTAGCTAGTTATGAAGTTGGGAGATTAGGAACCTATCTGGGCTAGCTAAAGCCAACTTGATAAAAACTATGGCTAGTAGTATTACAGACAAATGTTATTATCCTTTATATATAATATATATTTTTTTACACATGACAACTGTGTGGCCATGACACCTATTTGTCACTGCATTTAGATATTGGCTTTGTAAATAGTCCAACTATTAGACAACCTTATTTTATTTGTTGTAGAACATGTTGAGCATATTTAAGTATTTATTTTGATACATAGTTTTGGTTGAGGGATTAACTATAATTCAGGATAGGATTGAGTCTACCCAATTCACACACCTCAATATCATCCATCTTGCCCTTATCATGACTCCAGTTGCATTGCATTGGGTCATTCCATGTAGGCTACTTATATGCCGGGTGTGGGAAATGGTCTGATGCTGCCCAAATGCTCTATCTAAATGTTGATCCCCCTCGCTTGCGATCTACGGTTTTGGAACCCTTTGGAAGCTAACTTTTTTTTATATATATTGAAAATAAATCTTTTTCAAAAATCAAAAGGTTAAAGAGAGAGGCCTTAGTTCAGTCAAAATCTATATTTGGGTAGATTTACCTTGAGTTGTCTGAACTGAAAGCCCATGGTGATGAGAATCCACAACAATATTTTTTGGGGGGGGATTTTCAGCTTGCAGTGCAGCATTGTTAACATTGGTTTGGCTGTTTACATTCATGAAATTTGGCCATGCTGGCTGTGGCAGAAGTAATAAATAGATGATTGTAGAGTCACCATGGGCCTTCAGACACAACTCAATGTCAGGATAATTAGACCCAAATATAAATTTTGACTGAACTATCCCTGAACTAAACACCTTTTATAGGACTCTATCATGTTTCTGCGGAGGGCTTAGACAGGTTCACAGTGTTTAGTAGTCTTAAACAAATCTTTACCTTTTCAAAAGTATACATCTCACACAGTATGGGCTTCAATTGAAGACACATATACCATGTCAAATACAAATTTAAATGTATTTAAGTTTGAGTTTACATCCCAATATTACATTGAAATATAACAAAATGCCTTGTTTCTTTATTGAGCTGTACATGAAGAGACTATTCAGAAATGCTAAGTGGTTGCCTGGCTACCCAAACTCCTTGCTCCGGCCAAATGCTACGCCACACCCATGGACATTAGTTTCTTCTCCGCAATGAGTCTGGATCTGAGTACCTCCCTGACGATTTCTAGAACACACAAATATTCAAACCATTCTGATTGGTCCCAGAAACCGATTGGTTGGGCCAGAGCAAGAACACACGTGGATAAAGCGGCATTTTGAAAAATTGTCATTGGCTTTGATACTCTGGTTAGAGATGATCCAATCGCTGATTACTTTGTTTTGTACAATACCCCTCCTTTTGACATCACCACAAATTACTTCAACGATGGTAGTCTCAAATTGAAGTATGCAGCGAACATAGAGCAGTGGAAAAATTAAGTTTGAGTCATAAGGCTAGCTCAGTGGGTCAATATTCCACTTCAGTGATTCCCGAACATCTTGTCAACATGTGCACAGAAAAGGGAGCAGATATCTCATAACAATCTGTCTGTATAAATGTTTAACTGTAACAAGGCCCAAGTGTTCTTTAGGTGTCAAAAATCTCTCATATCAAATTGTATAAAATCTTTTCATTCCTGTAACTTAAGACAGTATTTTTATGGCCAAAATGACATTCTTTGATATAGACCATTTTTTTCCTTCATGTTTTTTCAACCCCTACAAATACAATTATGTTTTAAGACAGATTCACAAAATATCTTGCACTCTTTAATCATGTAAAAAAAAGCTGACGAACAGGCTGGCTGAGAGGCTCCATCTCACTCAAATACCCCTCCCCCACCCCAGCATACCAGCCACTGACCTATACAGATCCCAGGGGTTAAAAGGATCTGGCTCCAATGAACTGACCAATCAGCAGTCAGGGCCTTGCAGGCAATGCACTCTGACCCCTTCAACACAACAACTGTTACTTCAACAGCAACAAGTACATTATGGGACAGTATGGGTCAGCTGCAGTATTGCTGTGAGATACGAGTGTGACATCATAGCCTATACCAAGGCAGAAGATGGAAACACAATCATCTATTGACAAACAAAATGTTATTTTGCATAGTGTGGGCTGTAGCATTTACTTTTAAATTGTTTGAATAATTGAATAACAATCAATCGTGCAAAATGTGTGGCCAGTGTGTTTGGGAAAGGTGACTGTAAAATATTAAAACATTCTGGCCTCACCTCTACAGAAATGTAATCAAATTTGCCATTGTGCTTTATTTTAGAAAGTAACATGGCCTAGTTCAAACATTTCCAAATCACACAACAAATGAGGGCATTTTCTTTACCATAAAAGGTGAATGGGGGGTGCATTATTCAGGGGGGGGGGTAACGCTTGTTCACAAGAGCGCAAATATAATATGGTTCTGATTTATCAATGAAAACATGTGTGTATGTTGATTATGACAGTTTGATAAATCCCAATTTGTGGCACACGAAAATCTTAGAATATTCACGTACGCCAGAACCTAGTAAGACATTGATAAATTAAGGCTGGTTTTAATTTGCCCCAAATCTAGAAGTCCGTGATTGGTTAAAATTTGGACCTGACCAAATCTGAACCAATCATATATGTCTATGTTTCACAAGTTTGGACAGTACATTACAGTACAGTAGTGTACAGTGTGGTATAGTACATTACATTCAAGAAAAGTATAGTTTAGTACTGTACAGTAAGGAAGAATAGTAGAGTTCAGTACAGCACACGAGTACACTAGAGTTGTGTACACGAATGTACTGAACTTTAATGTACTTTACTGAACTATACTCTACTTGACTGAACTGACCTCTACTGTTCTGTTCCCTGCTGTACCGTAGAGCGTTGAATCCCACGGGACCTGCGGGTCCCTACAGAGAGCATTGCCATTCGGTAGCATTTCTTTCATGCTGGGAGCGGGCGGTCAGACGGACAACTTTGGCATGATCAGATTTTTTAGTCCTGCAGATTATTTTGAACGGTTGTCTTTCTGTTTCATTTTTTGTGTGTAATCGATTGTATTAAAGCACCTGTCGCACTATTCACAAACTCTCATAGGATAATTATTCTTCATGTTCAGTTGCTTACATCATCTTTTTTGGTGTTGGGTTTGCAAGATCAAATGTGCCCATGCATGTTCTCAGTTAATTAACCAGGCCAGGCCTCTCCAACCCTGTTCCTGGAGAGCTACCCTCCTGTAGGATTTAACCCCAGTTGGAACTAACCTGATTCAGTTTATCAACCAGCTATTGATTAGGATCAGGTGCGCTAGATTAGGGTTGGAGCTAAAACCTACCTTCCAGTAGGTCTCCAGGAACGGGGTTGGAAAGCCCTGCTGTAGGCTAAATGCATGGGCGGAGAATCACATGGTTGTTTTTCCATGGAAATTAACTTCCTAAGTATGATGTGCCGGTGGTTCCTAACCGGTTTTCCGCTGCCCACTGGTGTGCCTTGAGTAACTCTTAAGTGTGCCATGAAACTTTTCCTAATCTTGATTAAACTTTTTTTTTTTTAAGAAACTCATTTGTAGACGTGGAATGCACATGGAATTTTGTCTTGGGAGCACTAGTGTCGGTCAGATACATTAAATGGCACATGGTTGCATCTGTACCCTTGTTTCAGGTCCAGTGCGCTCAGGTTGTTACAAATGTATCATTTGAAGGGCCACACATCACGAGTCATTTGGATTATTTTACTTTGTCTTTGAAAACAATTAGCACAGGAAAGTCTGATTAGGCTTAGCCAAAGTAATTTATTTCTTTATGTATGGCTTTGGGCATAGCCTCTGCTATAGAAACAAACGGAGCATGGTTTGTGTCCCTGGTTGCACTTTAACAATGCAGAAAACCGCTCATCTGTATCCCACACTGTTCAAAACTAAAGACCAGGACTGCTAATCAAGCTGCCTCATACACCTAAAATAACTTTGTGGGACTGTGGTCGGGTTCAGGACCAGTTCTTGCGGGAGGAGGTGGGAGTCGGACAAGACATCAGTGGGAGTGGGCGGGCGTGGAAGGAAAAGGAGTGGAATAAAGAAATCAGTCCCACCCTGTACTGTATTCTACTGAGCTGTACTTTGATGTCCAAACTTGTGAAACAGAGACTTCTATGATTGGTTAAGATTTTGTCCGGTCTGGACCAACCATATTTGTTTGGTAGCGGGTGGCATTAAAATAATAGCCAGTGTGTAGAATAATACCCAAATATGCGAAGGAGGATATTGCACATTTCTACCTTTTTGTGTACATATTTAGTATGCATCACCATGAAGAGAATGGCATCCATAATTATGCATTTCTGTGTGGTACAGCTCAGGGACCCATGATGGAATTCCGTTACCGCATTTCTGTTACTGGGCATAAATCCACTTTACTTACTGTAGTTCTGCACCTTTTGAATCTTCATTCGGAGCAAATTATTTTTAAAAACGTGGTCACATAAAAAGGGAGATTTTACCAAACCTCTGGTACCAAACTTTGCATCTGCACAGTTCTTCCAGTAATGTTTTTTTTTTTTTGTAAAATGTTCTGGGGGGGGAATGACAATGGAGGACATGAGGGAGAAGCGGAAGTGGGGGTCCTACTGTTGATTGGGGTCAGATGCCATAAACAGGTTAACAGAGCCTGCCTGTGTCCCTGTGGAGCGAGGGAGGAAATCGGGGGAGGGAGGCA
>NW_027260560.1:0-6817 GCF_045791955.1 Oncorhynchus clarkii lewisi
AGTGTGTATATATAGTCTAGTGAGTGTGTATATATAGTCTAGTGAGTGTGTATATAGTGTGTATATATAGTCTAGTGAGTGTGAATATATAGTCTAGTGAGTGTGTATATAGTGTGTATATATAGTCTAGTGAGTGTGTATACGGTGTGTATATATAGTCTAGTGAGTGTGTATATATAGTCTAGTGAGTGTGTATACGGTGTGTATATATAGACTAGTGAGTGTGTATATATAGTCTAGTGAGTGTGTATACGGTGTGTATATATAGACTAGTGAGTGTGTATATATAGTCTAGTGAGTGTGTATATATAGTCTAGTGAGTGTGTATATAGTGTGTATATATAGTCTAGTGAGTGTGTATATATAGTCTAGTGAGTGTGTATATATAGTCTAGTGAGTGTGTATATAGTGTGTATATATTGTCTAGTGAGTGTGTATATATAGTCTAGTGAGTGTGTATATATAGTCTAGTGAGTGTGTATATATAGTCTAGTGAGTGTGTATATATAGTCTAGTGAGTGTGTATATATATAGTCTAGTGAGTGTGTATATATAGTCTAGTGAGTGTGTATATGGTGTGTATATATAGTCTAGTGAGTGTGTATATATAGTCTAGTGAGTGTGTATATGGTGTGTATATATAGTCTAGTGAGTGTGTATATAGTGTGTGTATATATAGTCTAGTGAGTGTGTATATAGTGTGTATATATAGTCTAGTGAGTGTGTATACTGTGTGTATATATAGTCTAGTGAGTGTGTATATATAGTCTAGTGAGTGTGTATATAAAGTCTAGTGAGTGTGTATATATAGTCTAGTGAGTGTGTATACGGTGTGTGTATATAGTCTAGTGAGTGTGTATACATGTGTATATATAGTCTAGTAAGTGTGTATATAAAGTCAAGTGAGTGTGCATATGGTCAGTGCAAGACAGAGTCTTGCAGATAGTTTGGGAACCATTAGTTGACTATTTAGCAGTCTGGCTATTCAGCAATGTTATGGTTTTGGGGTAGAAGCTGCCTTGGAGCCGATTGGTCCGAAGAGCCGACGTTCGGGTACCGTTTGCCGGATGGTAGCAGAGTGAACAGTCTATGGCTTGGGTGGTTGGAGTCTTTGGTAATTATTCACGATTAGATCAGTTCCCAACTTTGGACCAAATCCTACAGATGTAGGAGCTTCATTTGAGCCAATTTGCTACGGCAGGAAAATAATCCTGCAGCAACAGGAAATGTGAATTATTATGTGGATTTGGTTAATGGACATTTTTGTAGGGGGTTGATACATTTTTCGTAAGGGCAAATCAAGTCTGACATTTCTAAGTGGAAATTACAAACTTTAGAAGCCTTTTTAAAACTCCAAAAGTTAGCATTTCCTGTGGTGCAGGAAAATTCTCAGTAACAAAAAAGTGATCAAATGAAGATCCTATATCTGTAACTTGAGAGCTCTGTGCTTAGCTCAGATATTCATGTAAGTCATGCAGTGAAGTCAATCAAATATTATATTAAGTTAACCGTGCAGGCCACAATTTAGGATTCAGTCCTTTACTTTTAGTCTACAGCTGACAGCATGAGAAGATGTGGGACAGTTACAGAACGTATCCTTCAGGTCTTGTCTGACAGAAACGTAGTTTCCATTACGCCGGTGGTTATCAACGTAGGCTATCAGTATGGGTTCACTAAAGATCACTTGTGGTGGGAGCAGAAAATCTCCCATTATTTTTCTAGCTGTTCTTTCTTTTGCTCCTGTGCCAACTTTGGATGTGTGTAAATGAATACTCCCTTTATAGCCATTACTTTACCTTTTGTGTAATGACATCACCCTGCCTGCCTCCAACTCCCTCCCTCCCTCCCTCCCTCCCTCCCTCCCTCCCTCCCTCCCTCCCTCCCTCCCTCCCTCCCTCCCTCCCTCCCTCCCTCTCTCCCTCATCTCCTCTCATCTCCTATCTTCCCCTGTTCCTCCAGATTGACCAGAAGCAGTTTGATAAGATACTGGAGTTGATTGACAGCGGGAAGAAAGAGGGAGCCAAACTGGAGTGTGGGGGCGTGGCCATGGAGGACACAGGCCTCTACATCCAGCCCACCGTATTCTCCCATGTCAAGGACCACATGCGCATCGCCAAGGAAGAGGTGAGAGATCCAAATTCTGATCTATGGTCAGTTTTGTGATTTTCTTGTCAGATGGTTAAGGTTAGGATTGGGGGATGATGCTTCCGTCCACCCAACGCTGCCTGAAGAAGACTCTAACAGTCGAAACCTGTCCTGATATTAATTATAAACTGGGTGGTTTGAGTCCTGAATGTTGATTGACTGACAGCCGTGGTACTGTATATCAGACCGTATACCACGGGTATGACAAAATATTAATTTTTACTGCTCTGATTACATTGTTAACCAGTTTATAGTAGCAATAAGGCACCTCAGGTGTTTGTGAGATATGGCCAATATACTACGGCTAAGGGCTGTATCGAGGCACTCCGCGTTGCTTCGTGTGTAAGAACAGCCCTTAGCCGTGGTATATATACCACACTCCCTCTGACCTTATTGCTTAAATATACCACAGGCAGATCATTCTGTTCTCTGTATATAATACCTGTAAATAGTCACCTGAACTTTTTCTGCATCGTACTGTGTCTTTGTTCTGTGATTGGAGGAAGGAAAGCTGATCTAGATCTGTGATCTGTGTCTATGGGAAACTTCTACCCAGAGCTAGGGGTTTCTGATGTTGGCTTTACAGTGATTTCATTCATAAAAATGAGAACGCCACCACTGGTCCAGGCAGTTTTGTTGTATACCACTGCCATCTTCTGGTGGTGTGGTTGAAGTGCAGGTTCAGACAACTGTATATCTATGGTTCAAACAAGGTCATAGTCATGGAGATGGATGGAGGGCGCTTCTTTACATCTGTGGCATAATGGCTTCTGTGACAGCATGGCCAGCGCCATGTAGATCTTTCTCCAATTGAAAGCAGTCAATTTATTCTTGTTTTTCTTCTATGAGTCGGTAGACAAACTGAAAGTGTGTATACTGCCACCTAGTGTGTGTTTTCTAAACAGGCATAAAGCCAAAGTTGGTGATTTAATGCCGCCTGCCATTCATTGGCTGATCCCTCCTGCTGACCTGGATAGAATTCTGCCATCCTTCCTTAACCCATAGAAAGGTCCACCCAATTGACTACTTTAAAATGGTAAAAGTGCTCAATGGATCTGCCCATGCTAATACTGGCTTTGTGGTATTAGAGCTGTCTATCCAAGTCTATGGTCATGGTAAAGCAGGATCATATCATAGAAATACATAGAGGACTCTAGTGGCCAAAAGCCGTTTTAGCATGGGCAGAGCTATTGAGGACTTTCACCATTTTTATGTAGTCAATTGGGTGGGACTTCCTATTTGTTAAGGAATGATCACATAATTCCATCCAGGTCATCAGGAGGGATCAGTAAATTAATTATAATCGTGAACAAACATTCCATTACTATAGGTGGCAGTAAATTGCCAACCTTGGCTTTTTATCTGTTCAAACAACACACTGCAGGTGAAAAGATGTCGCCGAAGAACATGGCGGACGTTTTATATTCTCCCAACCAATTGTGATATTTATAGCCTCGTTATTGTTATTCTTATTGTGTTACTTTTTATTCTTATTTTTTACTTTAGTCTATTGGGTAAATATTGTCTTAACTATTCTTGAACTGCACTGTTGGTTGAGGGCTTGTAAGTAAGCATTTCACGGTAAGGTCTACACTTGTTGTATTCGGCGCATGTGACAAATAAAGTTTGATTTGATTGGATTTGATGTAAGTAGCCTTTTAGTTTGTTTACCAACTCATCAAATTAGTAGCAGAAGAAAATGTACTACTTAAAAATGGAGATGGCATCAATGGCACTACCCATGCCCCCACATGCCCCCACATGCCCCCACAGACCAATTGTGGCACATGCAATGTTACATCCTATACATATCTCTATGGGTTGTATTCACTAGACACCAAACGGAAGAAAATGGACTGACACAGGGAGGAACCTGAACCTGTCAAATAACAAACGCTTGTGTTTTTTATTATTAATACCACCCAAGGCTGTTCTGATTGGTGCTGATTGATCCTACAGACATGTATTTGGACACAACACAACATTGACATGGTTCAGCAGTGAAGTCATTGCATTTTTTTATATAACATTTTCTTCACATTATTCATCAAATCCAAGTCAATCTAAATTGGGCGTTGAACTGACATCTGTGGCCTGTGAGGCTTTGCTTTATCCTTATCCTGCTATTATGGCCTGTTTGATTACATAACAAACCTACCTGTCTCTCCTCCTTGAGGTAATCACTGATCCAACAAACTGATAGGTGTAAGCAATTACCAATTACCAGCCATGTCACATCAGGGATTTCTTCAAAGGAGGGCAGTAGGAAGGATGCATTTGAACAGGGCATGTAATCTTCTCCATGACCCCATCCAGATCTTCGGCCCGGTCCAGTGTATATTCCAGTTCAAGAGCCAGCAGGAGGCCATAGAGAGAGCCAACAGTACGGAGTACGGCTTGGCTTCTGCCGTGTTCACACGCAATCTGGACCGGGCTCTCTCTGTGTCTGCCGCCCTGGAGACTGGCACCGTCTGGTAGGTTACTGTTAACTCCTGAACAATGGTACCTTGCTAGTATCACTACATATGACTACAGCAACAACTATTAGCTGCTACTATTCCCATCCTAACAATTCAATACTAGTACTAATATCCAAAATAGTGTAAGGATGAGAACTGGATGCTAGTGATTGATTAGTAATGTCTGACAAGTTCCTATAAATACTGTAGGTTAGTCCCATAGAGATAGATAGAGCACTCATCTTTGTATCTGTTACAGAATGGCAGGCACCATTGAGGCTATCTTCATTTTAAAGTAGTGAATTTGGTTCTTTCCGATTGGCTGAACCCTCCTGATGACCCGGTTGGACATGACTCCAACAGGGTCACCAGGAGGGATCAGCCAATGAAGTTGGAATTTGCATACCAGTTGACTACATTAAAATGGTGGAAGCCCTCAATGGCGCTTCCCATGCTAATGTGGCCTCTATGCCACTAGAGGCCTCTATAATTCTCTATGGTTAGTCCTCTCTCCTGCAGACAGACTAGTTGACATAAGGACTTGTTACTACTACTACCACTACTACTACTACTAATAATAATAATATTACTGCTACCACTTCTACTACTATTACTACTGTTACCATTGGCCCAAAGCCAACCACTACTACTACCACTACTACTACTAATAATAATAATAATATTACTGCTACCACTTCTACTACTATTACTACTGTTACCATTGGCCCAAAGCCAACCACTACTACTACCACTACTACTACTACTAATAATAATAATATTACTGCTACCACTTCTACTACTATTACTACTGTTACCATTGGCCCAAAGCCAACCACTACTACTACCACTACTACTACTACTACTAATAATAATAATATTACTGCTACCACTTCTACTACTATTACTACTGTTACCATTGGCCCAAAGCCAACCACTACTACTACCACTACTACTACTAATAATAATAATAATATTACTGCTACCACTTCTACTACTATTACTACTGTTACCATTGGCCCAAAGCCAACCACTACTACTACCACTACTACTACTACTAATAATAATAATATTACTGCTACCACTTCTACTACTATTACTACTGTTACCATTGGCCCAAAGCCAACCACTACTACTACCACTACTACTACTACTAATAATAATAATATTACTGCTACCACTTCTACTACTATTACTACTGTTACCATTGGCCCAAAGCCAACCACTACTACTACCACTACTACTACTACTACTAATAATAATATTACTGCTACCACTTCTACTACTATTACTACTGTTACCATTGGCCCAAAGCCAACCACTACTACTACCACTACTACTACTACTAATAATAATAATATTACTGCTACCACTTCTACTACTATTACTACTGTTACCATTGGCCCAAAGCCAACCACTACTACTACCACTACTACTACTACTACTAATAATAATAATATTACTGCTACCACTTCTACTACTATTACTACTGTTACCATTGGCCCAAAGCCAACCACTACTACTACCACTACTACTACTACTACTAATAATAATATTACTGCTACCACTTCTACTACTATTACTACTGTTACCATTGGCCCAAAGCCAACCACTACTACTACCACTACTACTACTACTAATAATAATAATATTACTGCTACCACTTCTACTACTATTACTACTGTTACCATTGGCCCAAAGCCAACCACTACTACTACCACTACTACTACTACTAATAATAATAATATTACTGCTACCACTTCTACTACTATTACTACTGTTACCATTGGCCCAAAGCCAACCACTACTACTACCACTACTACTACTACTACTAATAATAATATTACTGCTACCACTTCTACTACTATTACTACTGTTACCATTGGCCCAAAGCCAACCACTACTACTACCACTACTACTACTACTAATAATAATAATATTACTGCTACCACTTCTACTACTATTACTACTGTTACCATTGGCCCAAAGCCAACCACTACTACTACCACTACTACTACTACTACTAATAATAATAATATTACTGCTACCACTTCTACTACTATTACTACTGTTACCATTGGCCCAAAGCCAACCACTACTACTACCACTACTACTACTACTACTAATAATAATATTACTGCTACCACTTCTACTACTATTACTACTGTTACCATTGGCCCAAAGCCAACCACTACTACTACCACTACTACTACTAC
>NW_027260561.1:0-6785 GCF_045791955.1 Oncorhynchus clarkii lewisi
TATGTAACAGCAGACAGCATATTAAACTATATATCTAACAGCATATTAAACTATATATCTAACAGCATATTAAACTATATATCTAACAGCATATTAAACTATATATCTAACAGCATATTAAACTATATATCTAACAGCATATTAAACTATATATCTAACAGCATATTAAACTATATATCTTACAGCATATTAAACTATATATCTAACAACATATTAAACTATATATCTAACAGCATATTAAACTATATATCTAACAGCATATTAAACTATATATCTAACAGCATATTAAACTATATATCTAACAGCATATTAAACTATATATCTAACAGCAGACAGCATATTAAACTATATATCTAACAGCATATTAAACTATATATCTAACAGCATATTAAACTATATATCTAACAGCATATTAAACTATATATCAGACAGCATATTAAACTATATATCTAACAGCATATTAAACTATATATCTAACAGCAGAACATATTAAACTATATATCTAACAACATATTAAACTATATATCTAACAGCAGACAGCATATTAAACTATATATCTAACAGCATATTAAACTATATATCTAACAGCATATTAAACTATATATCTAACAGCATATTAAACTATATATCTAACAGCATATTAAACTATATATCTAACAACATATTAAACTATATATCTAACAACATATTAAACTATATATCTAACAGCAGACAGCATATTAAACTATATATCTAACAGCAGACAGCATATTAAACTATATATCTAACAGCATATTAAACTATATATCTAACAGCATATTAAACTATATATCTAACAGCATATTAAACTATATATCTAACAGCATATTAAACTATATATCTTACAGCATATTAAACTATATATCTAACAGCATATTAAACTATATATCTTACAGCATATTAAACTATATATCTAACAGCATATTAAACTATATATCTAACAGCATATTAAACTATATATCTAACAGCAGACAGCATATATAACACTATATATCTAACAGCATATTAAACTATATATCTAACAGCATATTAAACTATATATCTAACAGCATATTAAACTATATATCTAACAGCATATTAAACTATATATCTAACAGCAGACAGCATATTAAACTATATATCTAACAGCATATTAAACTATATATCTATATATCTAACAGCATATTAAACTATATATCTAACAGCAGACAGCATATTAAACTATATATCTAACAGCATATTAAACTATATATCTAACAGCAGACAGCATATTAAACTATATATCTAACAGCATATTAAACTATATATCTAACAGCATATTAAACTATATATCTAACAGCATATTAAACTATATATCTAACAGCATATTAAACTATATATCTTACAGCATATTAAACTATATATCTAACAGCAGACAGCATATTAAACTATATATCTAACAGCAGACAGCATATTAAACTATATATCTAACAGCATATTAAACTATATATCTTACAGCATATTAAACTATATATCTAACAGCATATTAAACTATATATCTAACAGCATATTAAACTATATATCTACAGCATATTAAACTATATAGACAGCATATTAAACTATATATCTAACAGCAGACAGCATATTAAACTATATATCTTACAGCATATTAAACTATATATCTAACAGCATATTAAACTATATATCTAACAGGATATTAAACTATATATCTAACAGCATATTAAACTATATATCTAACAGCATATTAAACTATATATCTTACAGCATATTAAACTATATATCTAACAGCATATTAAACTATATATCTAACAGCATATTAAACTATATATCTAACAGCAGACAGCATATTAAACTATATATCTAACAGCATATTAAACTATATATCTAACAGCATATTAAACTATATATCTAACAGCAGACAGCATATTAAACTATATATCTAACAGCATATTAAACTATATATCTTACAGCATATTAAACTATATATCTAACAGCATATTAAACTATATATCTAACAGCATATTAAACTATATATCTAACAGCATATTAAACTATATATCTAACAGCATATTAAACTATATATCTTACAGCATATTAAACTATATATCTAACAGCAGACAGCATATTAAACTATATATCTAACAGCATATTAAACTATATATCTAACAGCATATTAAACTATATATCTAACAGCATATTAAACTATATATCTAACAGCATATTAAACTATATATCTAACAGCATATTAAACTATATATCTAACAGCATATTAAACTATATATCTAACAGCATATTAAACTATATATCTAACAGCATATTAAACTATATATCTAACAGCATATTAAACTATATATCTAACAGCATATTAAACTATATATCTAACAGCATATTAAACTATATATCTAACAGCAGACAGCATATTAAACTATATATCTAACAGCATATTAAACTATATATCTAACAGCATATTAAACTATATAGACAGCATATTAAACTATATATCTTACAGCATATTAAACTATATATCTAACAGCAACAGCATATTAAACTATATATCTAACAGCATATTAAACTATATATCTAACAGCATATTAAACTATATATCTAACAGCATATTAAACTATATATCTAACAGCATATTAAACTATATATCTAACAGCATATTAAATATATCTAACAGCATATTAAACTATATATCTAACAGCATATTAAACTATATATCTAACAGCATATTAAACTATATATCTAACAGCAGACAGCATATTAAACTATATATCTAACAGCATATTAAACTATATATCTAACAGCATATTAAACTATATATCTAACAGCATATTAAACTATATATCTAACAGCATATTAAACTATATATCTAACAGCATATTAAACTATATATCTAACAGCATATTAAACTATATATCTAACAGCATATTAAACTATATATCTAACAGCATATTAAACTATATATCTAACAGCAGACAGCATATTAAACTATATATCTAACAGCATATTAAACTATATATCTAACAGCATATTAAACTATATATCTAACAACAGCATATTAAACTATATATCTAACAGCATATTAAACTATATATCTAACAGCATATTAAACTATATATCTAACAGCATATTAAACTATATATCTAACAGCATATTAAACTATATATCTAACAGCATATTAAACTATATATCTAACAGCATATTAAACTATATATCTAACAGCATATTAAACTATATATCTAACAGTAGACAGCATATTAAACTATATATCTAACAGCATACAGCATATTAAACTATATATCTAACAGCATATTAAACTATATATAACTAACAGCATATTAAACTATATATAACAGCAGACAGCATATTAAACTATATATCTTACAGCATATTAAACTATATATCTAACAGCAGCATATTAAACTATATATCTAACAGCATATTAAACTATATATAAACTATATATCTAACAGCATATTAAACTATATATCTAACAGCATATTAAACTATATATCTAACAGCATATTAAACTATATATCTAACAGCATATTAAACTATATATCTAACAGCATATTAAACTATATATCTAACAGCATATTAAACTATATATCTAACAGCATATTAAACTATATATCTAACAGCATATTAAACTATATATCTAACAGCATATTAAACTATATATCTAACAGCATATTAAACTATATATCTAACAGCATATTAAACTATATATCTAACAGCATATTAAACTATATATCTAACAGCATATTAAACTATATATCTAACAACATATTAAACTATATATCTAACAGCATATTAAACTATATATCTAACAGCATATTAAACTATATATCTAACAGCATATTAAACTATATATCTAACAGCATATTAAACTATATATCTAACAGCAGACAGCATATTAAACTATATATCTAACAGCATATTAAACTATATATCTTACAGCATATTAAACTATATATCTAACAGCAGACAGCATATTAAACTATATATCTAACAGCATATTAAACTATATATCTAACAGCAGACAGCATATTAAACTATATATCTAACAGCATATTAAACTATATATCTTACAGCATATTAAACTATATATCTAACAGCATATTAAACTATATATCTTACAGCATATTAAACTATATATCTAACAGCATATTAAACTATATATCTAACAGCATATTAAACTATATATCTAACAGCATATTAAACTATATATCTAACAGCATATTAAACTATATATCTTACAGCATATTAAACTATATATCTAACAGCAGACAGCATATTAAACTATATCTTACAGCATAATAAACTATATATCTAACAGCATATTAAACTATATATCTAACAGCATATTAAACTATATATCTAACAGCAGACAGCATATTAAACTATATATCTAACAGCATATTAAACTATATATCTTACAGCATATTAAACTATATATCTAACAGCATATTAAACTATATATCTAACAGCATATTAAACTATATATCTAACAGCATATTAAACTATATATCTAACAGCATATTAAACTATATATCTAACAGCATATTAAACTATATATCTAACAGCAGACAGCATATTAAACTATATATCTAACAGCATATTAAACTATATATCTAACAGCATATTAAACTATATATCTAACAGCATATTAAACTATATATCTAACAGCATATTAAACTATATATCTAACAGCATATTAAACTATATATCTAACAGCATATTAAACTATATATCTAACAGCATATTAAACTATATATCTAACAGGATATTAAACTATATATCTAACAGCATATTAAACTATATATCTAACAGCATATTAAACTATATATCTAACAGCATATTAAACTATATATCTAACAGCAGACAGCATATTAAACTATATATCTAACAGCAGACAGCATATTAAACTATATATCTAACAGTAGACAGCATATTAAACTATATATCTAACAGCAGACAGCATATTAAACTATATATCTTACAGCATATTAAACTATATATCTAACAGCAGACAGCATATTAAACTATATATCTAACAGCAGACAGCATATTAAACTATATATCTTACAACATATTAAACTATATATCTAACAGCAGACAGCATATTAAACTATATATCTAACAGCAGACAGCATATTAAACTATATATCTAACAGCAGACAGCATATTAAACTATATATCTAACAGCATATTAAACTATATATCTAACAGCAGACAGCATATTAAACTATATATCTAACAGCAGACAGCATATTAAACTATATATCTAACAGCATATTTAACTATATATCTAACAGCAGACAGCATATTAAACTATATATCTAACAGCATATTAAACTATATATCTAACAGCAGACAGCATATTAAACTATATATCTAACAGCAGACAGCATATTAAACTATATATCTAACAGCATATTAAACTATATATCTAACAGCAGACAGCATATTAAACTATATATCTAACAGCATATTAAACTATATATCTAACAGCAGACAGCATATTAAACTATATATCTAACAGCATATTAAACTATATATCTAACAGCATATTAAACTATATATCTAACAGCATATTAAACTATATATCTAACAGCAGACAGCATATTAAACTATATATCTTACAGCATATTAAACTATATATCTAACAGCATATTAAACTATATATCTAACAGCATATTAAACTATATATCTAACAGCATATTAAACTATATATCTAACAGCATATTAAACTATATATCTTACAGCATATTAAACTATATATCTAACAGCATATTAAACTATATATCTAACAGCATATTAAACTATATATCTAACAGCATATTAAACTATATATCTAACAGCATATTAAACTATATATCTTACAGCATATTAAACTATATATCTAACAGCATATTAAACTATATATCTAACAGCATATTAAACTATATATCTAACAGCATATTAAACTATATATCTAACAGCATATTAAACTATATATCTAACAGCATATTAAACTATATATCTTACAGCATATTAAACTATATATCTAACAGCATATTAAACTATATATCTAACAGCATATTAAACTATATATCTAACAGCATATTAAACTATATATCTAACAGCATATTAAACTATATATCTAACAGCATATTAAACTATATATCTAACAGCATATTAAACTATATAGACAGCATATTAAACTATATATCTTACAGCATATTAAACTATATATCTAACAGCAGACAGCATATTAAACTATATATCTAACAGCATATTAAACTATATATCTAACAGCATATTAAACTATATATCTAACAGCAGACAGCATATTAAACTATATATCTAACAGCATATTAAACTATATATCTAACAGCAGACAGCATATTAAACTATATATCTAACAGCATATTAAACTATATATCTAACAGCATATTAAACTATATATCTAACAGCATATTAAACTATATATCTAACAGCAGACAGCATATTAAACTATATATCTAACAGCATATTAAACTATATATCTAACAGCATATTAAACTATATATCTAACAGCATATTAAACTATATATCTAACAGCATATTAAACTATATATCTAACAGCATATTAAACTATATATCTTACAACATATTAAACTATATATCTAACAGCATATTAAACTATATATCTAACAGCATATTAAACTATATATCTAACAGCATATTAAACTATATATCTAACAGCAGACAGCATATTAAACTATATATTCAAACTATATATCTAACAGCAGACAGCATAT
>NW_027260562.1:0-6785 GCF_045791955.1 Oncorhynchus clarkii lewisi
TGTACCGGTACCCCCTGTATATAGCCTCCACATTGACTCTGTACCGGTATCCCCTGTATATAGCCTCCACATTGACTCTGTACCGGTACCCCCTGTATATAGCCTCCACATTGACTCTGTACCGGTACCCCCTGTATATAGCCTCCACATTGACTCTGTACCGGTACCCCCTGTATATAGCCTCCACATTGACTCTGTACTGGTACCCCCTGTATATCGCCTCCACATTGACTCTGTACCCCCTGTATATAGCCTCCACGTTGACTCTGTACCCCCTGTATATAGCCTCCACATTGACTCTGTACCGGTACCCCCTGTATATAGCCTCCACATTGACTCTGTACCGGTACCCTCTGTATATAGCCTCCACATTGACTCTGTACTGTTACCCCCTGTATATAGCCTCCACATTGACTCTGCACAGGTACCCCCTGTATATAGCCTCCACATTGACTCTGTACCGGTACCCCCTGTATATAGCCTCCACATTGACTCTGTACCGGTACCCCCTGTATATAGCCTCCACATTGACTCTGTACCGGTACCCCCTGTATATAGCCTCCACATTGACTCTGTACCGTAACACCCTGCATATAGCCTCCACATTGACTCTGTACCGGTACCCCCTGTATATAGCCTCCACATTGACTCTGTACCGTAACACACTGTATATAGCCTCCACATTGACTCTATACCGGTACCCCCTGTTTATAGCTTCCACATTGACTCTGTACCGGTACCCCCTGTATATAGCCTCCACATTGACTCTGTACCGGTACCTCCTGTATATCGCCTCCACATTGACTCTGTACCGTAACACACTGTATATAGCTTCCACATTGACTCTGTACCGGTACCCCCTGTATATAACCTCCACATTGACTCTGTACCAGTACCCCCTGTATATAGCCTCCACATTGACTTTATACCGGTACCCCCCGTTTATAGCTTCCACATTGACTCTGTACCGGTACCCCCTGTATATAGCCTCCACATTGACTCTGTACTGGTACCCCCTGTATATCGCCTCCACATTGACTCTGTACCCCTGTATATAGCCTCCACGTTGACTCTGTACCCCCTGTATATAGCCTCCACATTGACTCTGTACCGGTACCCCCTGTATATAGCCTCCACATTGACTCTGTACCGGTACCCCCTGTATATAACCTCCACATTGACTCTGTACCGGTACCCCCTGTTTATAGCTTCCACATTGACTCTGTACCGGTACCCCCTGTATATAGCCTCCACATTGACTCTGTACTGTTACCCCGTGTATATAGCCTCCACATTGACTCTGTACCGGTACCCCCTGTATATAGCCTCCACATTGACTCTGTACCGGTACCCCCTGTATATAGCCTCCACATTGACTCTGTACCGGTACCCCCTGTATATAGCCTCCACATTGACTCTGTACTGGTACCCTCTGTATATAGCCTCCACATTGACTCTGTACTGTTACCCCCTGTATATAGCCTCCACATTGACTCTGTACAGGTACCCCCTGTTTATAGCTTCCACATTGACTCTGTACCGGTACCCCCTGTATATAGCCTCCACATTGACTCTGTACCGGTACCCCCTGTATATAGCCTCCACATTGACTCTGTACCAGTACCCCCTGTATATTGTCCTCAGTCTCTTGTCTTGATCGTTGAGTCAAACGATGGACGATGTCCACATTTTCCTGAAGTTTGGCTTTTGATTTGGGAATGTCAGCTCCACAGATGTCAACAACTCTGGAATGACAGCTCCACAGATGTCAACAACTCTGGAATGACAGCTCCACAGATGTCAACAACTCTGGAATGTCAGCTCCACAGATGTCAACAACTCTGGAATGTCAGCTCCACAGATGTCAACAACTCTGTATTTGATGTCCTCACCCGCCTGCTCTGGAATTCCATGGAGCCTCAGGTTCCACCTGCGCTGGTATCTCTCCGCCTCATTCACCTTCTTTTCATTTTCCTGGCAGATAACTTCCACCTTCTTCATGTCACTTTTTAGGTTTTTCACGTCTCCAGAGGTAAAGTCAACAGATTTTGGGGTCGCAGGTAGCTTAGTGGTTGGAGCTTTGGGCCAGTAACCAAAAGGTTGCTAGATCTAATCCCCGAGCTGACAAGGTAAAAATATGTTGTTCTGCCCCTGAACAAGGCAGTTAACCCACTGTTCATAGGCCGTCATTGTAAATAAGAATTTGTTCTTAACTGACTTGCCTAGTTAAATAAAGGTAAAATAAAAATATATACTTTTTCATGGTATTCGTCCTAACCATGTCCTCCAAGCCATCTGCCTTTTCATCTGTCTTTGCTGTCAAAAGCATCCCAATGTTGTTTTGCATCTCAAGAAGTGGCATACCCTCTTGGGTGTCGGAGTCGTAAGGTAACGACCTGAACCGGGGACTGGAAGGGTGCAAGTTGTCAGCATTGTTGCCCGTGCACTTCACATTTCAAAAGAGGAGTACCCAAGACCATCTGTTAATTATCCATCTGATGTCCATTTTTTTCCCCTTTGGTTCTGGTCGCGGAAGTTTCCATGTAAGACAAGCTAGTTTTTGAGCTAGCTAGCTGATCTGGCTATCTAGTGTCGTCGCTAACTTAAGAGTTTTAGAGGTTAATAACTTGCAGAAAGTAATCAATTACTTTGGTTATGTTGATGTTTAACTACGAGAGAAAGAGACCAAATCAAGACGCTGGACAGAGTGGAATCAAGTATAGCAAAAAGGCAGTTTATTAAAGTCAAAGATATCTTGTCCTTGAGCGTGCACGGACCTATTCATATAGCTCAGATAGAGTTAGCTGAAAAGGCTGCTTAGCCAGAGTTTACAGCAGAATGTATACACAGAATAATGTAGGTGGAGTCTCGTCGTGTTGGTCTTCTGACTGGTCCTGAAGAGTTGGAGGCGGGCCTGCTCTAGCCAGAGCAGGAGCCCCATTGGTGCACAGCAGAGTCCTCTGCTCTTGGCACCCGACCAGTAGAGGGGGGTGGAGTGTGAGTGTGCAGTGCTCATGAAATGTTTGTGTGTCAAGGAAGCGTGAGATAGGGGGACTGGCAGTGTCTGCTTTAGGCTCAGGTGTTTCCTGTCTTTGCAGGAGTGCATGCAATGGTCAATGTCAGTGAAATAGTTTGGCACTCTAAGCTTGTTAGTGTTGCAGGATGTTCTTTGTAGTTTACAGGGGAGTGTATTTGAGTGATGGCAGCTACGTGTCCTTCGGATAATCATGTTATTGCATGTAGGCTCTAAACTTGACTGAGGACACTGGGCCCAGAGTTATCTGAGGACATCCGGTTTAACCAGAGCGTTGGCCTGCTAGTAATGCTTGATATTTGATTATTTATATAACAGTTAACAAACTAAATAATATTCATACAGGGTTTTATGACCTTAGAAATGACCAGATGGTCATATATGGGTGAGGAAATCAAAGAATTCCTTCAGCAACCAAAAAGCACATCTGCGCTGACCGCCATCTTGTGCCTCGTAATGGACAGTCATTTCACCTGTTTATGTTAATACCACAGCAGGTAACCTGTCAATAAGCACACTCCCTTTTGTATTTAGGCCGCATGCCTACTGAAGAAGTTTTGCACCAGAACCACCTCAACAATGACCTCTCGTATCTTGTCAACTAGCTTTATAGGCTTTCTTACAGTTTCAAGTATGGGGATTAAACCATACGCATCTGACATTCACAACGTTCTCAATCTCCACTATTTCAGGCTGCGTGTGGATGTAACAGAACAACCGGAACAGAACAGAGCTGAAGAATAGATGGACGGGTATGAAGTAGCTAATCATTACTTAAGTCACTGTCTTTAAAAGTCTTAAATCAATTAAAGAAAATGCATGAGATGTAATCTCGGGGAAACCCTAACCACCCCCTCCAGGTTTGCAGGTGACATACTGAGCGGTGGCCGGGCGTTGCTAGGCGAGGACAGCTCGGTCATGGCCCGCATGCAGAAGAAGTTTTGGAAGACGAAGCAGGTTCTGATCAAGGCCACAGGGAAGAAGGAGGATGAGTACGTGGTGGCTTCTGATGCCGACCTCGACGCCAAGCTGGAGGTAGGACCCTGACCTTTAACCCCTAACTCTTACGTGGTGTCTTCTGATGCCGACCTCGACGCCAAGCTGGAGGTAGAACCCTGACCTTTAACCCCTAACTCTAACGTGGTGTCTTCTGATGCCGACCTCGACGCCAAGCTGGAGGTAGGACCTTGACCTTTAACCCCTAACTCTAACGTGGTGGCTTCACCCACTGTTACTCAGAGTGAGAGTCTCATGCATCCAATTCTCTCTGTGTGTTACTAACTGAACCACACGTTCTGTTTCCTGTCCAATTATCTCTCTGTGTTACTAACTGATCAGAGTAAGATAGCTCTGTCTGTATAGTACATTAGCAGACAGATATAACAGTAGTGTGTCTATATGATCAGAGTAAGATAGCTCTGTCTGTATAGTACATTAGCCGACAGATATAACAGTAGTGTGTCTATATGATCAGAGTAAGATAGCTCTGCAGTTCTGTGGCTGGACCAACTGTTACTGTCTGGCTGACTGGACCCACTGTTACTGGCTGGCTGGACCCACTGTTACTGTCTGGCTGGACCCACTGTTACTGTCTGGCTGACTGGACCCACTGTTACTGTCTGGCTGGCTGGACCCACTGTTACTGTCTGGCTGGCTGGACCCACTGTTACTGGCTGACTGGACCCACTGTTACTGTCTGGCTGGCTGGACCCACTGTTACTGTCTGGCTGGCTGGACCCACTGTTACTGGCTGACTGGACCCACTGTTACTGTCTGGCTGGCTGGACCCACTGTTACTGTCTGGCTGGCTGGACCCACTGTTACTGTCTGGCTGGCTGGACCCACTGTTACTGTCTGGCTGGCTGGACCCACTGTTACTGTCTGGCTGGCTGGACCCACTGTTACTGTCTGGCTGGCTGGACCACATGTTACTGGCTGACTGGACCCACTGTTACTGTCTGGCTGGCTGGACCCACTGTTACTGTCTGGCTGTCTGGACCCACTGTTACTGGCTGACGGGACCCACTGTTACTGTCTGGCTGGACCCACTGTTACTGTCTGTCTGGCTGGACCCACTGTTACTGTCTGGCTGGCTGGACCCACTGTTACTGTCTGGCTGGCTGGACCCACTGTTACTGTCTGGCTGGCTGGACCCACTGTTACTGTCTGGCTGGCTGGACCCACTGTTACTGTCTGGCTGGATCCACTGTTACTGTCTGGCTGGATCCACTGTTACTGACTGACTGGACCCACTGTTACTGGCTGACTGGACCCACTGTTACTGTCTGGCTGGCTGGACCCACTGTTACTGTCTGGCTGGCTGGACCCACTGTTACTGTCTGGCTGGCTGGACCCACTGTTACTGTCTGGCTGGACCCACTGTTACTGTCTGGCTGGACCCACTGTTACTGTCTGGCTGACTGGACCCACTGTTACTGTCTGGCTGGCTGGACCCACTGTTACTGTCTGGCTGGCTGGACCCACTGTTACTGTCTGGCTGGACCCACTGTTACTGGCTGACTGGCTGGACCCACTGTTACTGGCTGACTGGACCCACTGTTACTGTCTGGCTGGCTGGACCCACTGTTACTGGCTGACTGGACCCACTGTTACTGTCTGGCTGGCTGGACCCACTGTCACTGTCTGTCTGGACCCACTGTTACTGTCTGGCTGGACCCACTGTTACTGTCTGGCTGGCTGGACCACTGTTACTGGCTGAATGGACCCACTGTTACTGGCTGACTGGACCCACTGTTACTGTCTGGCTGGACCCACTGTTACTGTCTGGCTGGCTGGACCCACTGTTACTGTCTGGCTGGACCCACTGTTACTGGCTGACTGGACCCACTGTTACTGGCTGACTGGACCCACTGTTACTGTCTGGCTGGACCCACTGTTACTGGCTGACTGGACCCACTGTTACTGTCTGGCTGACTGGACCCACTGTTACTGTCTGTCTGGCTGGACCCACTGTTACTGTCTGGCTGGCTGGACCCACTGTTACTGTCTGGCTGGCTGGACCCACTGTTACTGTCTGGCTGGCTGGACCACATGTTACTGGCTGACTGGACCCACTGTTACTGTCTGGCTGGCTGGACCCACTGTTACTGTCTGGCTGTCTGGACCCACTGTTACTGGCTGACGGGACCCACTGTTACTGTCTGGCTGGACCCACTGTTACTGTCTGTCTGGCTGGACCCACTGTTACTGTCTGGCTGGCTGGACCCACTGTTACTGTCTGGCTGACTGGACCCACTGTTACTGTCTGGCTGACTGGACCCACTGTTACTGTCTGGCTGGCTGGACCCACTGTTACTGTCTGGCTGGCTGTCTGGCTGGACCCACTGTTACTGTCTGGCTGGCTGGACCCACTGTTACTGTCTGGCTGGCTGGACCCACTGTTACTGTCTGGCTGGCTGGACCCACTGTTACTGTCTGGCTGGCTGGACCCACTGTTACTGTCTGGCTGGACCCACTGTTACTGTCTGGCTGGACCCACTGTTACTGTCTGGCTGGCTGGACCCACTGTTACTGTCTGGCTGGCTGGACCCACTGTTACTGTGGCTGGCTGGACCCACTGTTACTGTCTGGCTGGCTGGACCCACTGTTACTGTCTGGCTGGCTGGACCCACTGTTACTGTCTGGCTGGATCCACTGGGACCCACTGTTACTGGCTGACTGGACCCACTGTTACTGTCTGGCTGGACCCACTGTTACTGGCTGACTGGACCCACTGTTACTGTCTGGCTGA
>NW_027260563.1:0-6701 GCF_045791955.1 Oncorhynchus clarkii lewisi
CATAGCGTTTCTTTCTACCTCCAAAAGCTTCAAACACACTAACAAAGCTTTGTATTTCCGCTAACAGACCCATAACCACCACCACAAATGCTCATACAGCCATTCAACCTTCGATGTTGGATCCGCGCTGCTCTTGAACCGTTTATGCTACAAACACCAAGCCAACATTGACATGTGCAGTCAGACTCAACTTAGATTGCTTCAACACATCTTTTTGATACCATTCATAGGCTATTGTATAAACTATAAAGCTTGTTGTATCCTCATTCATTTCAATGGCAGAACAACCGCCACAGAACTTTCAGAATGTTCAAACAAACACATTTGATAGATTATGGTGCCATATTACTCTATCGTCGCTGTCTGATGAAAACCTCATCTCCATTTTTGCCAATTTTTTTGAAAGCTGTAACTCCCCTCAATGTACTCTGAACATTTCATGCCTCTAGGACTAAGAAAATGTATTACAAATAGCCTCTGAAGTAATAACTGTATGTTCGTTAATGGGAAAACATGGCTATTTTTCAACTTCCTGAAAAGTTTCTGTTTTGGAGAGGCTTTCATCAGACAGCGACATTATGCTCTATAGTGCCCACTATAAGCCACTATAATATCGCCACACGTACAAACCACCCCAAAACAACTCACTCTAACTAACTCGTAGATTATGACAACCCTATTACTACTGCAGTCACTACCATTACTGCTACTATTTCCCAACCATAATACTTCAAGACTAGCAAGCACACATTTTCTTTTATATCAAATGTCCTTTTCTAGTTTGTGTTAATACAGAGTTTTTATACAACATTTTCAGTATCATTAACTGAACACATTCAGGGGTTCAGGGCCTGACCACCACCTTTCGGGATATTACATTTCAGGCACCCTAGACTTTTAGGTGAAACATGTCAACATAAAGACAGTGGAATTCATCACATCACTGATCATGGTGTTGACATGTATGACATGATTAAATAGCAATATTGTGTGATTAAACATGGCGCACATCCCAAATTGCACACTATTCCATTAGTGCACTACTTTTGAACAGGGCCTATAGGGCTCTGGTCAAAAGTAGTGCTCTATGTAGGGAATAGGGCGCCATTT
The DNA here is from genome assembly GCF_045791955.1 of Oncorhynchus clarkii lewisi. Taxonomy (NCBI): domain Eukaryota; kingdom Metazoa; phylum Chordata; class Actinopteri; order Salmoniformes; family Salmonidae; genus Oncorhynchus; species Oncorhynchus clarkii. The sequence continues at coordinate 1,111 of NW_027260563.1, forward strand.
GGGACAAACATTTGAGTCCTCATACCGTTTGCTAATCAGACCACTCTAGCCACTGTCACACAGTAATACGTCATAGAGGTGAATCACAAGACACAGCAAGGTTCAGACAAAGAACGTCACATACTCCAAACTTTTGTTTTCTAAAGGAAACATTCCTGAATCACAGTGAGCATGAATATAATGAAAAACTACGTATTTATAGGGAAATTGACCATTGTAGCGGTTGGATTGGGATTCTTCCAATTAAAACGTCATTTACATTTTTCTGTGTGTCAAATATTGTCTACTGTCCTCATCTACCTGGTGGAAGAGTTACAGTAGGTTTGTCCACAGACCGATGAAAGATCTATAACTTCACAAGCTGTTTAATAGACCAGACAGTTATCAGCTCTCACTCTGACTTCACCAAATGCAAATCAGATAAAACTCAGCTTGATCTTAACCCTTACAGCAGGGTTGGCAGAACTTGCCTATTCCCTATATAGTGCACTACTTAAACATAGTGTGTTTCTTAGGCAATAAGGTGCCACTCGGGACACACGCCTGGACCGTTGCCTGATTAACAGTAAAGAAGACAATCACAGATGGAAGTACCAATCACTTTTCAGCCATGTTTTGGATTGTATTGCCATGTAATGTATGAACACAATATGGTACAGTACTTATACAGATGATGACTACAACAACATATTCAGGGGACGGATTGTTATTACTGTACAGCTTCTGTGGGGAAACATCAAGTCTCTGGAAATATCAAACCATATACTGTAAACCTCCATTTAATATACTGTACACCAGGTCCATATCTGTTTTAAAACAAGACAACATTGATGTGGAAATGTGAGAGAAAACAAAATAAAAACCTAACAAGAACATATACATTTAAATGGAATCAGTTTCGTGACATCCAATTGCGATCTTGTCTCATCGCTGCAACTCCCCAACGGACTCGGGAGAGGCGAAGGATCGAGAGCCGTGCGTCTGCCGAAACACAACCCAACCAAGCCGCACTGCTTCTTGACCCAATGCCCACTTAACCCGGAACTCAGCCGCACCAATGTGTCGGAGGAAACACTGTGCACCTGGCAACCGTGTCAGCGTGCACTGCGCCCGGTCCACCACAGGAGCCGCTAATGCGAGATGAGACAGACATTCGTGCCGGCCAAACCCTCCTCTAACCCGGACGACGCTGGGCCAAACCCTCCTCTAACCCGGACGACGCTGGGCCAAACCCTCCTCTAACCCGGACGACGCTGGGCCAAACCCTCCTCTAACCCGGACGACGCTGGGCCAAACCCTCCTCTAACCCGGACGACGCTGGGCCAAACCCTCCTCTTACCCGGACGACGCTGGGCCAAACCCTCCTCTAACCCGGACGACGTTAGGACAATTGCGCGCCGCTCTATGGGTCTCCTGGTCACGGCCGGTTGTGACACAGCCTGGGAACGAACCAGGGTCTGTAGTGATACCTCAAGCACTGCGATGCAGTGCCACTCGGGAGGCCCAAGTCTAGGTATTTTTCTGAACAAATGTTAACTCTATTTGATTATTGAGATATTGGATATGTTAAAGACAATACATGTGTAATTAAATGATATGCAGGATTAATCAGAGGGAGATTATTGTAAATGCAAAAGTTGTATTTCCTGTCCTCAAAATTATTGGTAGACAAAGGGGCAATCTGGGATTGGTACAAATTCATTTTTTGACTTTTAAATTCATGATATATAGCCATTGATTGTTGACTGCTTTTTGTTTTTACAAATCCAAGATTGCCCCTTTATCCCATAACTTCTGTCATCAATAGTATACCACAGACTGTAGGCTTCTTTCTCCCTTTGCTCATTAATAAATATACCTCTAATCGTCACCAGGTACAAACAATGTAACTGGTCCAGATACATAGCCTATTCTTAATATCTTCTAGTTTACTGACCTTTCAAATGATGACCTCTGGAATGCTTTACATTACGCTTTACAAAAGAGTGAAAACTATTTGAAAATAATGATAACATTTATGTGTAAACTATAATCTTAGAATAACTTCTCAAAGTATGATAAATTAAAAGTTACGCTACATAGCAACAACATAATGACGCTCTGTTGAGAATAATTATTAACACAACAAATCAACATAAAATAGACATTCTATAAACGAATGAGCAATGTATTGGCAAAACTAAATGTAAGAACTGTGTTCTTTCCCCCTTAGTATGATCATCACTAGTCTCTACTTGTCCCAGCTCTGGTTTGTATATACACTTTGTGTTGGTTTCATAGATCTGTTCTTCCGTCTACTCATCCATCCATTCCTCTTGTTTCTTCCAACCCCAGTGTGTCTCTCCATCTGTGTCCCTAATATACCAGAGACCTGACTGAGACCTGGGGCCAAATGTATCAAGCATCTCAGAGTAGGAGTGCTGATCTAGGATCAAGTCCTGCCTATCCATATAATCTGATTCATAATTATCTAAAAGGCAAAACTGATCCTAGATCAGTACTAGTACTCTGAGATGCTTGATACATACAAGCCCAGGAGACTGGGAGCTGATCACTCTAGCTCTCCTCCAGCCAGGAGGGCTTGTCTGACCCTGGGGGCTTTAACTTGACGTTGAACTGTCTCAGTGTCTGTTCCAACTGCTGCTGGTTCCCAGCGAAGTAGGCTGAGATAGCATTATGGAAGAGCAGCAGCTGCTTGTGCATCACCTTCACCTACACACACAGAAAAAGAGAGAGATGTAGCATTATTGTAAACTAACTAACCAAATAACTAACTAACTAACTAATAACTAACTAACTAACTAACCTACCTTGTTCTCTTCCAGGAACTTGAGTTTGATGGTGACGTCTGAGCGCAGCCGTTCGTACTTGTCTCTCTGCACCTGGTACTGCTGCTGGGACACCTCTATACGCACCATGGTGGCAGCATCACGAGGACCCAGACTCAACTCCTCCAGGTCGGCCCTGTACGCATCAAACTCCAGCCTGGGAGAGAGAGGGGAAGAGAGGCAGCGTAAAGAAATAGGCTTGGGCGGTATCCAGTCATACCGTTAGTTCTTCTGCCATCCCGGGTTTATGGTATTACCAGCATAGTACACAGGGGGGAACTAAAAACACAACAAAACAAACAAAAAAACAAAAATCACACAGATGCTGTTAGCTAAATGCTAATGAGCAAAAACAAACTAATTGCAGAGAGGCATAAAGTTATACAAGTATAGCTACTTGCTACCGAATGTCATTTTCAGTGAGTGTGGACATTTACAAGTAAAGGTGAACGAGAGAAATTGTGCAAATTACGAAAGTTGTGATGCATGCTTTTCTGAAGGAAGAGCAGCATGTGTAAATGGAGCAGAGGGGAGAAGAAAGGAGGGGAAAAACACTAGTAAGAAGCACAGGGATCATAAGGCAGCTGTACAGACAACCCATCCAGAGCTCTTTGGCAGAAAGCCGTTATACGATGACTGATGGCAAACATTTAATAGTGAATTGCATACAAGTGTAACTTCATCACCTCATGTGCACCGCACAGCAGAGACTCTCCGATAGATAAAGAACGCTATCAACTCACCAGCTTCTGCTGTCTCCCGTTGTGCTATTTATAAACCAACACGTGACTGGCTTAACTGTTCTGGGGAACTGCAGTAAGTAACTGCAGCTTCATAATGTAAAATAATTTGACAGGTGAAATGAAGAACACAATCTGCTTTATCTCCTAACATATTGCACAAGTTGACTGCAGGTATTAACTTAAAAAGTAGCTAGAAATATTCAAATTTCTTAAAATAAATAGTTTTGACTATTAAAAAAAACACCCTGTGGCTTTTAGAAAAAAATACCTCAGAGTATACGGTATACCACCCAATCCTATAAAACACCCACATAACACCCTGTAACAACGTATAACCCTCAAACCCAGGTTCAACTCCTCCAGGTATGCATGGCACACATCACACTCCAGCCTGACACACAGAACTATGATGTCATGTCAAACACACTCTATATAATGTCTCTGGCAATCATAGATATAGGGCCACATTTTCATGGTGTTAAGGAGCACAGATCTCTGTAAAAAAAGACTGTAAACCTCATAATTTGTCAGTATGATCATTTGAAACTGTTATAAGGAGGAAACTACTACAGAATCTCCAGGCCCTGCACCTTTATTTTTGTATTATGTTTTACCCTTTTTTCTCCCCAATTTCGTAGTATCCAATTGGTAGTGACAGTCTTGTCTCATCGCTACAACTCCTGTACGGACTCGGGAGAGGCGAAGGACGAGAGCCGTGCGTCCTCCGAAACACAGCCCAACCAAGCCGCACTGCTTCTTGACACAATGCCCACTTGACCCGGAAGCCAGCCGCACCAATGTGTCGGAGGAAACACCGTACACCTGGCGACTGTGTCAGCGTGCCTTACGCCCGGCCCGCCACAGGAGTCGCTAACGTGCGATGGGACAATGATATCCCTGCCGGCCAAACCCTCCCCTAACCCGAGCGACGCTGGGCCAATCGTGCACCGCCCTATGGGTCTCCCGGTCGCGGCCGGTTGCGACAGAGCCTGGACTCGAACTCAGATTCTCTTGTGGCACAGCTAGGACTGCGATGCAGTGGGGCGGCCGCCCTGCATCTTTTTAACCTTCCCCATCTTCGTTGTTACCTTGCAGCCTCGTACAGTTTGATGGTCATCAGTGTGTCCTCCATTGTCTTGTTGACCAGTGTATTGATGCTGGACACAAAAAAGTTGATGGCTCCAAGAAGAGCCTCCCCATTCCTACACAACAACTTCTGGGTCTCCGCGTTGTAGCCAAACTCATCCTGTGGACACAAACACTTGCGTTTACATCCTCAATAAATATCTCGTTTAGAGGAACAGTCAGTAAGGTAGCGTGGATTCCAAAGTGAAACTGACAGGCTGGATTTTCAGGCTACATTTCTGGAGGCCAATTTCACACAGTGTGCCATCTGCAGCTGATTTCTGGCTGGGCTGAGGTCTACGGGTTAAGGTCAGGGGTCAGGAGTTAGAGGTCTTTCTTACCCGTAGTTCAGGTGATTTCTGGCTGAGGTCCGCGAAGGTGTCTCCCAGGGCCTGCTGGGTCTGGACCAGGTTGTAGAAGTGGCTGGTCAGGGCGCTGGTCAGTCTCAGGACAGACTCGTACTTCCTCTTGGTGTCCCTGAGCACGTCTATCTGGGCCTCCAGCTCCAGGTCCACCGTCCGAGAACCACGGCCGAACCGCTCAGAGAACATCTGCTTGGTACACTGGTGTAAAGATGGAGAGGAAGAGATGTGATTAGGATAAAGGAGAGAACAGGAGATGAGAACATCTGCTTGGCACACTGGGATAAAGACGACATGGAGAGATGTGATCAGAATAGAACTGAATAGAAGAGTTACTTGCTTTCCAAGGAGGAAATTATTCCCAGTCTTGTATGAAGACAACTGATCATACCAGTGCTGTCGCAATCACACCCATAGAACACAGTGAGGATTCAATGAAGGATGGCTTCAACACATTTCCCCAGGAGAAAGGTTCCGTTCTGTACCTTGTAGGTGTTGATGCCCCACTTCTTAACGCTGTCTAGTTTCTCCAC